>NC_142933.1:78236008-78343508 GCF_046866305.1 Octopus bimaculoides
AACTAAACTTTTGAGGGTGGTACCCAACAATGGCCACAGTCCAATGATAAAAGTAGCTATCTTTTTAATCACCAATAGGATTTTGTAGCGTTGCAAGACGTAAGGGAGATAACCGTAGCTCTTATCAAATCCTCTCACTATTTATCCTGAGCTGGATAAGTAATAATTTTTGTAACTTGGATAAACCTCAAGAGATTCTACAGGTTTCATTAGCAACTTGAATTTTCAGTTAGATGCACAACGGTGCAAATAACTGTACCAGGTTCAGAAAGCAAAGTAGGGAATGTTGAGCCAGTAGAATTATATTGAGTCATCTCATAATTAATGCGGTTTTTCATTTGCATGAACAGAAAGTCAAAGTGGTATGGGATAAACTACCTGATTCAACTTGCTATAAAAGCAGGTAGTAATTTTACTTTGTACTTATTCTTAGTGAAAGTTTTGAAGAGTGCAGTTCGATTTTAACAGTTATTTTTTCAAAGCTATAATGGAAGTGACAAAGGAGCATATTCGACATATTTTGCTTTATGAGTTCAATAAAGGCAACAACGCAACGGAAAGTGCAAGGAATATTAATGCAATATATGGGGATCGAGCAATAAGCGTAAGCCAGTGTCAATGGTGGTTCCAGAAATTCCGAGCCGGATACCACAGCCTAGAAGACACGTCTCATCTTGGAAGATCTATAGGGCTCAACAAGGATGTCCTGCAAACACTGATGGAACAAAATCCCATTGTAACTGTCGAGAAACTAACAGAGAAGCTTGGATTTGGTCATTCAATCATTCATCAACACCTGCATGCCACCAGAAAAGTCAGCAAATTGGGTCAATGGATTCCTCACATACTTTCCAAGTCTAATCGTGAGCAGAGAGTGAATGTGTGCTTTTCTTTGCTATCACATCTCATGAATGAACCTTTTTGGACTGAATAATGACTGGTGATGAGAAATGGGTTCTCTATAAAAATGTCAAGCACCGAAGACAATGCATAGGCAAATGAGAAACACTGGCATCCCTGGCAAAAGAAGGTTTTCACCCACGTAAGGTGTTATCTGTTTGGTGGGATATGAAAGGTTTAGTCCACTTTGAATTTTTAAACCCAAACCAAATGATAAGAAAGGAGATCTACTGTGAGCAGTCTGAGTGGCTTAAGTCAGTGCTAGGAGAAAAACGACCATCTTTATTTTCAAGATGAAAGTGTTCTTCCATTTGAATAATGCTTGGCTACATACAGCAAGGTTGACATTCCACAGGCTGGAGCAGTTTGAATGGGAAACGATGCCCCACCCACCATATTTGCCGGACATTGCTCCATCTGATTATTATTTATTCTGCAGTCTTCAAAATCATTTTGACAGAAAAAATATGAATTCTGTAGATGAGATCAGAACAGTACTGAAGGAGTATTTTTTATCAATGACAAGTGAATTTTGGAAGAGAAGCCTTGCAAGTCTACCAGTTATATGGAAGAGCATTGTAGAAAATGAAGGAGAGTATACTTTAGATTAAAAAAGAATTTTGTTTATTTCAATTTTGAAAAATAAAAGACATATAAAAAATCACATTATTCATGGTATGACCCAATATGTATATAATTATATATGTACATATATTATATCTTAATGTCTTTATATCTACACATGCATTAGTTGGACAGAGTTTATTGAGGAAGATTTTCTATAGGCGGAGGCTCTTCCTGTTGCCAGCTCTCACCTGTTTCCAAGCAAAGTATTATTTCCCCCATGGCAAGACAAATATTAGAAATTAATGAAACTGCTTCTGTGACAATAACAATCATTTACAACTATCACACAATGTCAAGACGAGCAAACATAAACACACGTATGTATATACAACGGGCATCTTTCTAGAAAATAAGAGCCATTTGTGATGTGTTCCATTGGTAACTGTTTACAGTGATGATCATATAGATCAATTTTTACTGTAGTTTTTGTGTTTGGATATAAATTCACCAGATTGTGTATACGGAGAATGGATAAGTACAAAATTTATGTAGATAGAACAGTAGATAGTTCAAGACCAATCTGCAAGCCTTTTATAAGAAATGTGAATAATAACAAACACCAGCACCTAACATAGCAAATTACTTTGTTCTACTTCCAAGATATCTTAGTGATATGGAATCCATTAATTTATGCTGTTAGTTCAGAATTAGCTGTAGAAACTAACTGTTTCATGGATATATTTCCATGCTGATTTGATCCACTAATTTTTGGCTGATGAAACTCTTAAATGAACACTCGAGGATTCCAACTCTATAGTCATTAATCTTTTCCATTACAGGAGTAAGAGGTGCAGTAGTAGAACACAGAGTCACTAGAGAAAATAAATCAGACTGCAAAGCCAAAAAACAATGGTTGTTGGGTAGAAAAACATACAGGCAAACAACTACTTAGTGTCCTACCATTTTACAATTCTGGCAAATACCAGTTTTATCTGGACAAGAGGCATGAGGTTAAGACTTAAGAGTTGCTACAGAAAAAACACATTCCCCAGTCTTTAGGGTTTACTGTGGCAGACTGTTCAAACGTTCCACCTAAATTTTCTTTGTTAATGACAGAGGTTCCCACAACAGTAATAAGCTTTTGAATTGATTAGACTGAGTTTGTTCCAAAGACTGAGCCTGTCCGATGGCACTGTTCAGTATTCTAGGTCTGATAATGTTTGAGCACATTCCATGATTTACCTACTTCAGTCATTGTAACTTTAAAATCACAATGAAATTTACAGTTAAATTCTGTAGAAATTTATCTGTATTTTCATGAAACCTACGAAAAGGCATTGACAGATGACTGGGATTATTTTATTGCATGGTTTCGCATAAGCCTTTAGAGATTGAAAATCATTATCAAAATTTAATCATACCACTTTAAGGACAGTTTGCTGAAATATCAAGATTGACTGTTCTAGTTATCTATTTTTGCTTTAGTGAATGATAACTTTTAAAATCATTAAACTGTTGTGATAAAAAAAGCTCCAAATATCACTTAATCAACTTATAAGAGACATATTGCCAAGCAGTCATAGTTCAGTATCACGCTCATGTGATACTGCAAGATGTAAGGGATATAACTGCTTTTATTGATAACTAGCTCTTATTCAGTTATATAGAACAACAAAATAATTTCCAGTACATACAAGAACTAGGCAACCTCATAAAAAGCAGAGAGAATCCTTGAACACAATACATCAAAACCACATAAAACTAAAATAAAACAGCATCAAAGTAAACGAGCAAATGACAAAAATAATAATGGTTTCTGATTTAGGAACAAATCCTGAGAGGAGGGGGTTAGCTGATAACATTAACTCCTGGTATGTGATTGGTATTTTATAATATATTAAAAGTTGACCTCAGCAAGTTGTGAACTCAGAACCAGAAGAAATGCTAAAAACCATTTTGCCAAACACTTTAATGATAATACCAAAAAGGAGGAGGGGTGGTATAAAGAAAAAAAATAGGCTTTAACTGGAAAACATGTAAACTGACATAAACCACAAAACTAACAGCAATCATCAAGCAAGTCACATTACTCAACATCAGTCGTTACAGATTAACTACTAGGATACAAGTCAATGCCAATATAATAACAACCTCAAATATTATAGTGTATTTCTACAAAGATAAATTAAGGTTTTTACTCATGAGGTAAAAATGCACAAAAAATATTAAATATTGCATGCAACAGTATGCTCTAACACACACAAATGATTGAATACAGTCTGATTGGTCAAGTTACTATGCAGTCTATATTAGTATTGTGAATAAATATATGCTGATGAACATCACATGGCAGAAAACAAAAATGGCTGCATAAGTAGGCTTCGATGCTGCTTTGACAATACACATATTATATCACACATCATCATCATCATCATCATCATCATTTAATGTCTGTGTTCCATGCTGGCATGGGTTGGACAGTTTGACCAAACTGGTTAACTGGCGAGCTGTATCAGGTTACAGCCTGACTCAACTTGGTTTCAACAGCTGGATACCCTTCCTAACCCCAACCACTTTACAAAGTGTGTTGGGTGCTTTTTATGAGGTACCAGCCAGGGTACATCTTTAGTGAACTGGTACAGCTGCTTTATATGGACTGGCATAGGTGCTCTTTATGTGGCTGACATGGGTATTTTTAAGTGGACTAGCACAAGTGCTCTTTAAATGGACTGGCACAGATGCTTTTATGTGGACCAGCACATAAATATTAATTCTGATAGAAAAAGTGATATGATATCAAACCTTGAGGCACCAGAGGCTGTTGTGAGGCTGGCTTTAAATTCTGTATTATCACATATGTTAAAAAGCATGGAAATTACAGGGTTGGGAAGGAAAAAATTTGTGTAGTACTAGCAAGAAAAAAAATACCTGCTCAGGAAAATTTCAAAAACAATTTTATGGGAATGCACCACACAGAATGTATTCATTTATTTATTTTAAAGTAAAATTCTATAAAACTGCAAAGCTGTATCTTAAAGCGGAAGTAATGCTTATCTTTAGGAATATAAACAAAAATATAACACTGACTGTAGCAGTCATTTCTGAGTAGCCTAACTTCATAGTTCATAACTTGAGTTAGAAGCTAACTGCATTCAATCAATAAATCAATCAAATTTTTAACTTACCTGAATAAGTAATTTCCGATCTTCCTCAATGTTTTTGTGAGTGCATTCATGCTCCATTTTTTCCTCTGTTTTCATGGGAACATTAATATTAACTCGTAATTTTTTACTGGAAAAAGAAAATAACATACATGAATAAAACTACCTTCATTATACATCAACTAGATAAACAAAAATTGAAAGTGTTATCATGTACAATAGTGAAATAAATTGGTTCTTAAAAATGTATTTTACCTACTTTTTGTAATCATTGAAGAAGGCCAGTTGTGAGGTGGGTAGTAAATCATTTTCATCATCAGCATCTGTCATTAGTAATTTAGTCTTCAGTAAGATCTTTAATACCTGTACAAGAGTATCCTATAAAAAGAATAAACAAAATAAATAAAATGATCCTTCAGCAAACATGTGTCTTTAATATTTGCTAAAACAGAATTATAAGAAATACTGTTAATGTAAAATAAATAAATAAACAACACTTAGATACTCTCAAACAAGATAATTGTTTCAAATTTTGGCACAAAGTGTGCAATTTTAGCAAAAAGAGTTTTGTCAATGTAACTGAATAACCCCGTTCCAATGCTCAACTGGTACTTTTTTTATCAACCCCAAAATGATGAAAGGCAAAGTAGATCTTAGCAGCATTTGAACTCAGATTGTAAAACCAGAAGAAATGTCACTAAGCATTTTGTACAGCCGACATGCTAACCACCTTCTTCTAGCAATATAATAAATTGTATTTTTTAATCTTATAATTTAAACATTTTCATTCATTTTAATCATATACATCATACATTTGTATGATGGTGACACTCATTTACAGCTGTTGTATGATGTCAAAACAAGAAGGCACACACACAAAGGTCTCTTTCACTTTCCAACTATCAAATCCACAAAGAAGGCTCTGTGTGTGTGTGTTTGTGCGACTATGTTGTTGTTGTTGGCACTCCGTCGCTTACAATGTTGAGGGTTCCAGTTGATACGATCAACGGAACAGCCTGCTCGTGAAATTAAAGTGCAAGTGGCTGAGCACTCCACAGACACGTGTACCCTTAAAGTAGTTCTCGGGGATATTCAGCGTGACACAGTGTGACAAGGCTGACCCTTTGAATTACAGGCACAACAGAAACAGGAGGTAAGAGTGAGAGAAAGTTGTGGTGAAAGAGTACAGCAGGGTTCGCCACCATCCCCTGCCAGAGCCTCGTGGAGCTTTAGGTGTTTTCACTCAATAAACACTCACAACACCCGGTCTGGGAATCAAAACCACGATCCTATGACCGCGAGTCCACTGCCTTAACCATTGGGCCATTGCGCCTCCTGTGTGACTATGTGCACACACACACATATATAAATACACACACATTTGTATGTATGCATATGTGTGTGTGTGTGTGTGTGACAGAGAGCTTTTAGTTTCCAGTTATAAATCAGAATGTTGAAGGGAAAAAAAATCAATCTCTGAGGTTGATACAATAAATAGATCCATAGATGAACCAAAATGATGAAAGAAAAAAAGACCTAGACTACTAAATGATGATGATGAAGGTGAGAACATTTTGTTTGCACTGATCCTGACAAATAATTTTAATCTATTAGAATTTATTTATCAGGAAAAAATTAGTTTTAAAAATCCATATAAATACATACAAACTTAATCTGTGTGCTTTCACATAGTTGCTGAGCTGTTAATACATTAGCTGTGTTGTACTGTAGAAGACAAGCCATTTGAAAGGTTGAAGCCTGCAACAAAAAAAGAAACCTCATCATAAGTAATGTATTCATTTTTGTTTGTTTCAAATCTAATAGATATATTTTAAATAAAATGATAATTTAATTTAACCCCTTACCTTTCTGATTACTCTCTGTAATGTTATGCCTATTTATTCACATTGGTTTGAATTAATCATTTATTATCTTGTAGCTTTTGAGATTTCAATGGTGTAATTGTTTATTTTTAAAATGACATTGTAGGGTAGGTGTGAGAGGCCAAATATGGCCAGTTTGAACATAAAATAGATAGAATATTTGGGCCAGATATGGCCAGTTTAAATACTAAATGGTTAAAGAGCTCATTTAGATCTTAGTCTCAGAATTATAATTAAAATGTTATTTACAATGAGAATGCTTTATAGAAATACTGTTATTTTTTGACACAAGGCCAGCAATTTCAGAGGAGGGGAAAGTTGATTACATCAAACCCAGTGCTCAACTGGTACTTATTTCATTGATCCTGAAAGGATGAAAGGCAAAGTCAACCTAGGCAGCATTTGAACTCAGAACATAAAGAAGAATGAAATGCTGCTAAGCATTTTACCCAGTATGCTAATGATTCTGCCAGCTCACAGCTCAATGCCTTATAACATTGACAAGTATTGTATTTTATTGACACAAAGAAAAATGTGTCATTTGAACTTAGAATGTAAGAGGGTTGTAACTAAATAGTGCAGGCATTTTGTCTGATGCTCTAACAATTCTGCCAATCCACCAATATTACAACATATCTGTCGAGAAATTTGTTTAGTTCATCAAAATTTAAGTTATAATAAAAATTAATTAAGTTAAATTATTGTATACTCAATTTTAACAAAACAATTGTGTACAAATACTAACGTCAGCTTTATGCAATAATTTGATCTATGAATGATAATTTTTATAAATTTACAAGTAATCAATCAAAAATAATTGAGTAATAATTTGTTTAATTCACATAACTATTCCATTAATATATGTATCATAATGCGAATTATCTTTGCTTATAATTATTTCGGTTTCGTACTTTTGCCGTTATATAGATTCGATTTCATCATACATCATAAATCCAGTTTTTTTTTTACTATCATGGTAATTTTCATGCAGTGTGAAATATGTTTGTATATACTTTGGTATGAAGATTATTCGAAGTTAAAGATCATATTTTGTACATTTTCAATTTTTTATACTAAGAACTCGGTTTTATAATTATCATGACATCATAATTCACATGAGTCTCTTTTCATTTTAAGATGCCACAGAATGTACAACATATAGTGATTCCAATATTTTTGAGCAACAATGCTAGTCCCATACTTTTTAAGGTTTATTATGACATTCTGTAACCCTTTTGAGCATGCACGTTTTTCATCTCTAGTTATATAATGTTTAAAGTTGCCTTCTTTATAATATGTCAAAATTTTTAAAATAATTAAAAATTCTAAAAAAAAAAAAAAATACAAAAGTGATCAGGAAATACCATACATAAAATTAATTTCAATAAACCCCCTTTTAGGACTTAAAAACAATTCGAAGCCAAATATGTTTTACCTTTTAACTTCTATTTGTTTCAGTCACTGAACTGTGATCATGCTGGGGTACTGCATTTGAGAGTAATTAAACAAATCGACTCTAATACTTATTTTAAGTTTGGTACAAATTTCATTGGTTTCTTTTTGGCAAACCACTCAGTTATGGGGGTATAAAGAAACCAACACTGGTTGTCACGTGGTGGTAGGAGATAAACACAAACACACAGAGTTTCCATCCATCAGATTCCTTCACTAGGCATTGATCAGCCTGGACCATAGGAGAAGACACTTGCCCAAGGTGTCGCACAGTGGGACTGAACCTGAAACCACATGGTTGCAAAGCAACTTTCTTAACCACACAGCCATACCTGAGCCTATCATCATCATCATCATGTAGCATCCATTTTCCATGCTGGCATGGGTTAGACAGTTTTTCATGCTGATGAGAATAATCTTTTTAAGAATATCAGAATCAACTTAGAATAAATATTTACTGTGTAACTAAGATACTGGTGTTTGAAGAAATATTAGGCTAATGGATAGTAAAAGTATCATCCTTTTTAATGTTTAATTTCCCATATTTGTACAGGTCATCTAAAAGTATGTTGGTATTTCGGGGCAGAGTTTTCTATGGCCAGATGCCCTTCATGTTGCCAATCCCCATGTAGCGAAGCTTCTCTCTCTCTCTCTATTATATATACATGAATGCAGACGTAGCAGATAACAGCTAGCTTTCGGCTGCATCTTTGGATCCTGTTGTGTCCACCACCTCTGATTGGTTGGTATTGGCGTATTTTTCTCTCTTGTTCTATCTCGCGCCAGAGTGTAACCCAACCAATTGACGCCTTCAGATAAGGTCACATAGCACAGTTTTCTGAACCCCTATTTGAGCCAATAGTTTCTTATAAATAGCTATTTTTTCTGAGCATGTTTGTCATTTGGCTTTAGACCTTCTGAGGTCTAGCCACTGACCACAGAGCATCCAGCCAGTTCCAGCGATGACATGACTCCGCCTCACTGGAGATCCAACACTTCGTTCAACTAACTGTTTACTACAAGTTTCTTCGTCGCCAGCATCTACACCAACTTCTCTAAGTACACACCAAACCAGCGACGCTAACATAACTTTATCCACGCTGTTTGTGAAATGCTTCACCAAGGTTAACAGTGAATACAACCTGCAAGAACTCCTGTACCAAGTAACAGGCAACAGCATTAAAGCCTCAACTTCTTACATGACATGTGTCTTTCTTCGGCTCTGCCTTGATGCCACGACTTCTTGGTACAGTACTTCAACCACAACGAACTGGTATTTCCCATCCTTGTGTTTGGACTTTCTTCTATCGTCCTTATAGACTCTTTTCTATTCTCTGTATCTCTCGCACTCACATACACATTTTTGTATACACACACACTCTTTGTTTACACAACGGCTTGTCTAATATTGTGTTTCATTATGTCGCACTCACACACACACGGACATCTTAACCTCATTTCATTTTTGTTTTTATATTTGTGCCGACCGTGCAATGCGCTAAAGGAGCCATTCCTTCGTCACCATCTCCTGGTCGCATGGTCGTTACACCCACTTGTTTCCAAGCAACGTAATAAATATCCTAATCTATCAGTCAACAAACAACTTGGACATCCTTCCAAGCAAACAACACTATTAGTGAAGCCACTGTTTACAACCAGTAAGAGCTAAACATATGAAGACGAGAGAAACATTATGGGCTTCTTTCACTTTCCATGTACCAAATTTTTGGTCAGCCCAGAGCTATAGTATGAGGACACTAGCCCAAGGTGCCATACAGTGGGACTGGTCTCAAAACCATGTGGTTGGGAAGTGAAGTTCTTAATCATATAGCTACAAATTACAAATTGTAAGGCAGGCAATAGGAAAGATTGTTCACTTAGGAGATAAATGCACCAACTCCTAAACACCACAATTTGCTCAAACTGAAGTAAACAGCTGAATATCCGTTCAGTGTTAGCGTGAAGGAACATGAAAGGTTGAAATGAAAACAAAATTCAATGGCATGACAAAAGGCAACTTTGGCATTAGGAAGGGCATCCAGCCATAGAAATCATGCCAATGCAGATATTGGAGCATGATACAGTCATCTACTTCATCAGCTGTCAAACCCTCTAACCCATACCAGCATGGAAAATGGATGTTAAATGATGATGATGATGATGATGATAGTATTAGTGGAGATAACTGTGGTTATTGAATTTTAGCTCTAGGCTTAAAGAAAATCAGTACTGAGGTTGGATTGTCCAACTAAGGTGGTGCCCCAGCATGGTCGTAGTACAGTGACTGAAACAAGTACAAGATGGACAATAAAAGAGATGAGGGAGTGGGAGGTTACATTTGAAATTAAAATAAACATTCTATGAAGGATATACTAGTAATGCACATTATAAAAGTATCGTTCCAAGAAAGCTTCTAAGGTTACATTGAACAAGCTGGGCATAGAAAAAACAGATGGAAAAACAGCTGTAGAAATCAGACAGACAAAAATATATTTCATACAAGAGTCTAGAAAAAAGTGGGTTAATTACTTCTAAATAATAATGATGTAATCCTGATGTATGAACAAATTACTTCAGCTAAATTATCCATATGATAGAAAAAGGAGAGAATAAGTCAATAAAAGAATTGCTATAATTTCATGCAGGCCTGGCTGTGTAGTTAGAAGTTTGCTTCCCAACCTCTTGCTTCTGGATTCACTTGCATTGCACCTTGTGCAATTGTCTTCAACTACAGCCCCAGGTTGACCAAAGACTTGTCAGCAGATTCATCATCATCATCATCATCATCATCGTTTAACGTCCACTTTCCACGCTAGCATGGGTTGGACGATTTGACTGAGGACTGGTGAAACCGGATGGCTACACCAGGCTCCAATATGATTTGGCAGAGTTTCTACAGCTGGATGCCCTTCCTGACACCAACCACTCAGAGTGTAGTGGGTGCTTTTACGTGCCACCGGCACGAAGGCCAGTCAAGCGGTACTGGCAACGGCCACGCTCAAAATGGTGTATTTTATGTGCCACCCGCACAAGAGCCAGTCCAGGGGCACTGGCAACGATCTCGCTCGAAAGTCCTTACACATGCCGCGAGCACAAGTGCCGCTAGGTGGAAATTGAAAGAAACCCATCATGTGTGTATATAGTGGGGGGGGGGGGCATATATATATATATATTGCTCTTTCTTGAATTAACAGCTAACTTATTGTTATTATTATTCAAATGTGACTTAGTCAATGAATCTAGGATTCCCCATTTCTTTCAATATCTAATCGCCCAGGCCACATGTAATTTCATTTCAATTTCAGCCAAACTACCCCTCTCATTGCAAAATGCTTATGCAATAAATTTAACAATAAAATGTACATGTATATTAATTTAATATTAATATTCTAAAGATAATAATAATAATTATTAAATACTATGCCTTTTCTTCTGAGCCCATCTAGCTGTGTGGTGCGTAAATTTAGTTTGCACAAGGCCTGTACCCAACGTCCATCTTCAGCATCTGTCGTTTATTTAATATATATTCCCAAATATTGTTCCACTTCTTTGCTGCTGTTCATGAATCAACAACTCACTCCCTCTTTCTTGAATCAACAGCTAAGCTATTGTTATAGGATTCTCCCATTTCTTTTAATATCTAGTTGCCAAGACCACATGTAATTTCATTTCAATTTCAGCCAGACTCCACCTCTTGTTGTGAAATGCTTATGCGATAAATTTAATGATTAAAATGTACATGTATATTAATTTAGTATTAATATATTAATGATGATGATGATGATAATAATAATAATAATAATAACAATAATTGTTAAATACTACAGCTTTTCTTCTGAGCCTATCTAGCTATGTGGTGGGTAAACTTAGTTTGTACAAGGCCTGTGCTCAACGTCAACTTTGCACACCCATTATGACACCCACCTCCCCACCACCATCATTTTTAATTCATACATTAATATTTTCACCTGGCAACTCATACGCTTCCTGTGATGTGTGTGATGAATACATATTTTGATTACCTCCTTATACCCTCATACAGGCACCCTGATAAATGTCGTATACAGTTAAAGGTACCTCATATATAAATATTTAGACATATAATACTTAAACTGCCCTATGTAACCACCCTATTCTCATACCCACTTGTTGGCACTTGCTCTAGATATTGGATGAGGTGGCGGCGGCGGGGGGGGGGGACTGTGATTCATTGTAATTCACTGAATAAACTATGTCCCAAAGCTCTATGCTAATTGGTAAGCGTTTTTGCAGATCTTCTTTGTTTCAGGTGATATGAAAATTTCCACAACTACCTTGCTGCCACCACTCCCAAGTACTCAATCTCAGGGCCGCTACCATCACTGTTGGTACAATGAAAGGAAGGAGTGGGGAGAGGATGGAAATGTTGGAGCGACACCATGTTGAGGTGTGTGGTATGCAAGAAGATGAAGGGGAGACTCAGCTAGATTCCTCACAGATAAGAGACAGAGATTCAAATTCTTCTGGATCAGCAGGAAGGATGGAGTAGGTGGTATAGGCATACAGTTAGCAGAAAAGTGGGGTAGATAAAGTAATTGAGGTAGTCAGAGTATGTGATAGGGTAATTAAGATGTGACTTATCATAGGTAAATTAACAGATACATTTATCTCTGAGTTCTAGAAGCATTGTGTGTCCCACCCACGTTTAACAAGAAAATTTCTCACACACTCTACCACAACAAACAAACTACATCTCTACATCTCTTCCTCACATTTCCACTTCATCCACTAGGCTTACTTTCCACTCCCCAATCCTGTCCTCTTGGCCCTGTGCTACTGTATCAGTGCTCTCCGCTAGCTTCCGACTGTGTGTTCCACCCATGCCCTGTCTCACTGTATCATTGTGCATGCCCGACACTTTGCAACCATTTCTATCCTGCTGTCTTCCACTCTCTCTATCCTTCTCGTGCACTTCTCTCAGGTTGGGTAACCATATTTCTTTTGTGGTAGTGCACTTGTTTCTGTCTTCATTCCTGATTTTTCTCTCTCACACTGAGTAACCTTGTACCACCTCTACAGCAAGACACCTGTTTCTATCTCTCTACCTCACTATAACCTTTCATCGTCTGACACAAGATCATCTCCTACAATGCCCCCTCACCTCTCAAAAGTTTTTTTTTGTTCTTGCAAGTACTTAGTGACCCTGTCAGTGCAGGTGCCACTTAAAAGCACCCAGTCCACACAGTAAAATGGTTGACAGCACCCAGCTGTAAAAACCTCTGACCTCGCCTGTGCTTGTGCCATGTAAAAAGCACCAAGTCCACTCTGCTAAGTGGTTGGTGTTAGGAAGGGCAGCCAGCTGTAAAAATCCTGCCAAAACAGTTACAGAAGTGTGGTGCAGACTTCTGCCTGGCCGGCTCTTATCAAATCATCCCACCCATACCAGCATGGAAAGTGAACGTTAAATGATGATGATATATATATGTATGTATAAATGAATATATTATGTATACATCTATGTGTGATTTGTGTTAGTCTCCCACCACCACTTGACAACCTGTGTTGTTTTGTTTATGTCCTCGTAACGTAATGATGTGACAAAAGACATCATTAGAATAAGTACTTGGCTTTATAAAAATAAGTACTGTGGTTAATTTGTTTGACTAAAAATCCTTCTAGATGGTGCCCCAGCATGGCCACAGTCCGATGACAGAAACAAGTAAAATGTAAAAGACAAAGAATAATGTTTCACAAGAAGAAATGAAGCAGAGTAACTTGTGAAAATTCAAATATTACCTGTAGTGTATACTTGTTTTTAAAGCAGCTAGTCACCAGTTCTCCTTTCGAGAGATGGTACAACCAATTTAACTTACGCCCACTGTGCTGGCTGCTGTAAAATGTTGTAAATCTTTGGAAACTTCTTTCAAGCTAGAGTAAAATGAAAATATTTGAAAAATAATTTGAAAACAACCAATATGAAAGAAAGAAAAAAAAAAAGAAATTAATAGCATTCTTAAGTTAAATGAATATCTTGATTTCAACGTTTGGTACAAGGCCAGTAATTTTGGGAGTGACCCCAGTGTTCAACTGGTACTTATTTTATCGACCTTCAAAGGATGAAAGGCAAAGCTGATCATGATAGAATTTAAACTCAGAACATAAAGACGGACAAAATGTTGCTAAGCATTTTGTCCAGTATGATAATGATTCTGCCAGTTTGCCACTTTAAGTTTAATAGATATATTGAAAACTATATAGAGTGGGTGAAATTTGGAATCCAAATAAACTGATGATGACCTGCAATAATATATATAATAGAAATAATTATTCTTTGGAACAGTGGAGGTCTAAATAGATAAAGCAATAAATAATAGCATGTGAATATTAAGTTATTAAAAAAACCCTTTGAACAGAAAAGGTTGAATATTTAGGCGCAGGAGTGGCTGTGTGGTAAGTAGCTTGCTTACCAACCACATGGTTTCGGGTTCAGTCCCATTGCGTGGCACCTTGGGCAAGTATCTTCTACTATAGCCCCGGGCCGACCAAAGCCTTGTGAGTGGATTTGGTAGACGGAAACTAGAAGAAGCCCGTCGTATATATGTATATATGTATGCATGTGTATATGTTATGTATCTGTGTTTGTCCCCCCACCATCGCTTGACAACCGATGCTGGTGTGTTTGCGTCCCTGTAACTTAACGGTTCGGCAAAAAGAGACCGATAGAATAAGTACTTGGCTTACAAAGAATAAGACCTGGGGTCGATTTTCTCAACTAAAAGCGGTGCTCCAGCATGGCTGCAGTCAAATGACTGAAACAAGTAAAAGAGTAAAAGAGAGAGAGTATTATTTCACCTCTTGAAATTCATAAATTCTTATGATGCCAAGAATGTATAATATTATTTTTGTACAATTAAAAAAAATAATTTTTGAAATAGAATTTTTCATCAACTACATTACTAATCAATGAGCTTATAAAAAGTGCTTCAGTTATAAGATCTAAGTTATATACAAGCTATTTGTCTTTTTATTACTTGAATAATGAGACCATTTTCTTTCTCACTCTACTATTAATATGATGGAGATTAGTGCAACTTAACATCTTAACTACATAAACAATAACAAACTGTTCAGCTGAACACAATTTATTCCCCATAAACTGACTTGCTTAACCTTTCACTAATGGACAACCAGGCTCAATGATCTTTTATTTCTAATACCTACAAAAGGAATTATTATGATGAAAAATAAAACAATAGAAATCATTATTTCTAATACTTATTGAACTAAGACAATGTAAAATAAAGTGTTCTGCTCAGAAATTCAATGAAACAACAGCAGCCAAGCTGAACCTGTACCCGATGAGTATACTGTCTAAAAGTTTATCCACTTAGTCATTTCACTTTTACAGCTCATCCTACTAAAATACTCAACAAATAACAATCTATGTAGCATACATACAAAACTTATAAACAGTAGTACTCCAACAAAATCTATTTTATCACTAACCCTCTTCAGTTTTTAAATACATAACACCCATTGACATACATTCAACATATGAGTGTCATTCACACAACCCAGACTTTATTTGAGGTTGAAATCTTAAGTTCAAAATAAATATGCTAAAAGGAAAATGAATATATTAAGCAATACTCAACAGAAATTCAATAAAAAAAGTTTATCATAAATGCATATAAACCAACATTTCTGATCATCATTAACCCATTACCTCCCATAATTCTATTAACTGGAATTTTTTAATGAAACTTTGATTTCTAGAATAAAACAGCCTTAGAAACACGCTGGAATGATCAAAATAACATTTTAAATAAAAATAAGCGAGGTATTGGGTGAAAAATTAGCAAACCTCATTTGAATATCAGAGAAATATACCTAGTAGATATAGCAAAAAGGTTAGATATATGTAAATATTGACAGATAATTACAAAATTTGTAATTTTTAAGTGATCTCATACGAGATCACTGGTAGGTAAAGGGTTAACTATAGAGTTAACTCTTTTGGTTTTAGATTTGATGTTTAACCCTTTAGCATTCAGATTAGTCTTTCAAATGTAATGCTCATTTACATTGTTTTGAACTAATCATGTATTATCACATAGCTTTGAGATTTCAATGATGTGATTCCTTATTTTTAGAATAAAATTGAAGGGCCAATGAACATAAAATAGGTAGAATATTTGGGCCTGGTATTGCTGGCTTAAATGTTAAAGGGTTAAAAAAGAAAATATGACTATGGATCAATCAACATATGTAACATGCTGCATTTTGAATGTCCATTTCAACACATTTATAATATAAATATGTAATGAAATCTTGGTAAGTACTGCAGATTACTAACTTTCAAGGCAGCATATGTATTTTGGGACTAACTAACCGTATAATAATTGTAACCTCAACATGCACTTGAAATAAATTTTCAAGTATCAACATAAAACAAACTTCAAATGTCCTATATGATGCACTTGCAGCAAACACTAACCCTCACACACACACAGACAATATAAACATTATCTTAATTATCACTAATACTGTTACATGTGTATATTACTCTGTGTTCTCTTATGATATATCTACATATACAGAGAAATGTATTGACACATACATTCAAATACATAACTACACACTGCACTAGAGCCAAATGGATAAGGACCAAAGTTATGGACCACATAAACAAACACTGCTCAAATTAGCTAACCAACACACATCATTTCAGTATAGTGTTTGTAACCAATATACCTTACAAAACTACATTTTCAGTAGAAAATTAAGAACTGAACAGTTGTCTTGAAGAATCCTTGTCTAGAATTCTGATTCTCACTCACTATTCATATTTATAGATATATATATAAATTATATTTATATTTTCTCATCTAACAATGGAATTTATGCTTGATGTATGTAAACTTTTGATCTATGACATAGAGCACTTTCTTTTTTCATGCTCTGAATTATCAGACATCCTACATTTTACTGTCAATACTAGGAACATATATTGATTCTTCTTTGCTTCATATCTGTACACAACATGAAAGTTCTTTTTAAATGCAATTTTCTTTTGCTTGAGAAGACCCATCAAGCCAAGTAAAATCGCAGTCGTGGAAGATACTGGTATCACACAAATGGCACCCATGCAGGTAGGACATAAAAGCACCCATTACACTCTCAGAGTGGTTGGCAATAGGAAGAGCATTCAGCCATAGAAATCATGCCAAATCAGACTGGAGTCTGGTACAACCTTCCAGCTTGCCAGTCAAACTGTCCAACCCATGCCAGCATGGACAACAAATGTTAAATGATGATGATGATGTTCTTAGAAGAACTTAGTGGGTTCATTGTAACCCAGAATGTTTTTAACTTTTAGTGAGATTGAATAATTTTGAAACCAGGATAATAATTCTAGATTTCTCTCTCCAAACCAATTTTTAACATAGCACTTTTTATCATTTCTAAACATTTACTTAACTGATGTTCTTAACAGGAGAAAAATTCAAATCACATCAAATTATATAAGGCACTCAGATACATCAATAACCAATAATTAAAGAATTACTGTAGCATCCAAATTCATTCTCTCCTCCATGTTGACTACCAACATCAGAACAGCTGTAGAATCAGAGATCATGAGACTACGTGAGAGATGTCATTAGTAAAAAGTGTATTTGGAACTATGAAGGTATAATTGCCATCAATATATAGAAGACAAGAAAGTGGTGTGGAAATGCTATCATGAGAGGCTGCTGAATGTGGAGAATGGATGGGATAAAGAGGGGCTGCCCATACTGACCAACAGACGGACAAGTAATTCAAATTGACTACAGTGTGGTAAGTTAAGAGATCAATAATATGAAAAGAGAGAAAGCTGTAGGTCCATCAAAAATATTTGCAGAGTTGCTCAAAGTTCCTTGTGAGCTAGGATACATGATTACTACCTGGATAGTTAATCAAGTCACACAGAAAGGTGTCATACTCATTAACTGGCATAGCAATATCATCATAAACTGATACAAAGGCAAAGGCAATACCTTAGAGAAAGGAAATTATAGGGGAATCAAACTAATGGATCAAATTATAAAGGTTACAGAGAGCATCATTGTACAATCTATCCAAGACAGAGCCAACCAAGACAAGATGCAGTTTGGTTTCATGCCTAGAAGAAATATTGCAATCTTCCTAATGAGGCAGCTACAGGTGAAGTACTTGGCTAAGAGTAAATCGCTATTCCAAGCATTTGTTGACTTGGAGAAGGCATTTGACTGAGTATCATATTCACTAATTTGGTGATCACTAAAGAAGATAGGTGTAGGAAACCAAGAACTGTACAAGCTATGTACAAAGATACAGTAAGTGAGAGTCAGCAATGATTTCAGTGAAGTTATGAATACATGAGGGTAGAAGTTCATCAAGTTTCAGTGCACAGGCCTCTCTTATTCCTCATAGTCCTACAGGCCATCACAGATAAGTTTAAGACCAGTTTCCATGGGAACTTCTTTGTGCTGATGATTTACCTCTCACAACTGAATTTATGGGGGAATTGGAGAAGAAATTCCAGGCATAGAAGCTGAGCCTATAATGAAGAGGTCTTAAGGTAAACTTAGCAAGGATGTAAGTTTTGCTAAGTAGGAAAGAGAGGACTCTGGTATCTGCAGAGAAATGGCCTAGCTCAATATGCATAAAAGGAGTAGGTATAGACCAACTTGCTGTACCCATTTTAAGCTATGGATACACAAGAATTGTTGTGGAATCACAGGCAAACTAAACGAGAATGTAAGCTTCACATGAGACTGATGCACAGGAGCAGTACATACTATGAGCACACTGGAAATAGATTCTCTTAAACATCTGGATGGCTCACTAGAAGAGTTGATAGCTTTTGTTACCTAGATGTAAGCAGCAGGGGAGATGGTTGCTCTGAAAGTATACCAGTCACAGTAAGAATGTGTGGGAGAAAGTTCTACTGCTGTTGGTAACAAAAGTCTCCCAAAGAGTGAAGGGCAGATTGTACAACACTTGTGTTAGAACTATAATGCAATATGCTAGTGAGGCACAGGCCTTAAATGTAAAGGACTTGAGAAGATTAGAAAAACATAAAATGAGCATGCTCCATTGGATGTGCAATGTAAGTGTGCATGAAAGATATAGTATAAAAGTGTTGAGAAAAAAATTGGGCTTAAGAGGAATCAGATACTGTGTGCAAGATAGAAGACTGCACTGGTATGGACATGTGATGTGTATGAATGAAGAGTGCTGTATAAAGAAGAGCTGATCATTTAATATGGATAGAGTTTGCAGAAGCCAGAGACACAGGAAGACATGGGATGAAGACACGGGTGAAGGCTGAACTTTGGATATTGAGCCTAATGCAGGCAATGATGACTGACAATAAGTGGTTCTCAAGAAGACTCACCAAACTTGGTGAAAGTAAATTTAAAAAGTGCAGCATGTGTATGCATATATGCCCAATTTCTTCCTCAAGACAATGCCACTACTGACCATCTCTTTAATGGCAACTTATCCTTGACACCACTAATCTTTCTCACTGCTTAGAACTATTTCCCTAGATATCCATCTTTCATCCTTATGCTATCCTTTCCACCCACATTTTACACCGATCATCCCTCCGAGCCACCAAATTATCTCTTCTTCCCTATCATCATCTCTGTCCTCTTCTTTACTCCTCTAACCTTTACACACCCACTTTCCCAGTTCTTCTGCTCCTACTCCATATCTTGAGGCTCCACCCAGACATCCCATCACCATTACTTTCATCTCTTCTTAGTTCCACCCTGATCGCCTCACCTTCTCTTCTAAAATGTAAGTAACCATGTAAACTCACCTACAGTAAGAAACTTGTTCTGTTCATCCCCTTCTCTCATGCTTTATCCCCACATCTCTTAGGATAAAGCTGCCTATTTTTATAGTCTTGTGACTTCACTAAAGCTGGTGGAATGAAAAAAGCACCCAGTATACACCATAATGTGGTTGGCAATAGGAAAGTCATCCAGCTGTATAAATTATGCCAAAGTAAACAATGGAGCATTGTGTAGTCCTTGGACCTGTCAGATCCTAACAATCAGTCCAACCTATGCTAGCAAGGAATATAGACTTTAAACAATGAGGTGAATGCCAAAGTGTATTTTGAAACCAATCAAGACCATAGTATAAGGACATGATGGATCAGTAAATCGTCACCAAATATTCAATTATAGTATGCTAAAGGTGTCTGTGATACAAACCCTTTTCAAATGCTTCAATGCTTAGCTTATACTATCTCACTTGTAAGGGGTAGGTTCCTTAGATCTCCTTCTCTTGATCAACCTTTACCATAAATACCTATCACCTTTAGTGACACAACACAGCATCATCAATCAATTTAATTCGGTTTTTAGTATCAAACACTTCTTTCAATTCATATGCATTCAGTATTTTTCATTAACTAACAAAGCACATGCAACTATTTCCTTTCCAACTACTATAGAGTCTCAGTGTGTTTCATGTCTATATAGCAAAGTAGTTTATGCTCACATTTGATACAGTGTATCTTTTACACATATTTGATCAACCATATCAAATACAGTGTATAGGAAAATGGTTATACACCATTAGGTGTACACCCGCTTTCCTATAGTAAATTCAAAAGAAACAACGTAACGCTGACTCTGAACTATCAACACAACAATATTTATTTACAGAGGAAAATAGGCATGGTTGCTGAGACGTTGGAATGTTGGAATGAGCTGTCCCCAGAGTTGGAATGCTGGAGAGACAGCTTGACACGTCCATGCTCATGGCCGGCCGACCGAGAAAGAGAATGAAAAAGAGCGGGAACGTTTTTGATGTTGAATTCCACACATGCGCATGGGACTCTTCCTGTGTTCCTTCCGGAACTATTCCCTGCGCATGCATGGATGAAAACGCAGTAATGGCGACTGTATTTTGGTGCCAAATGATGTCACTACAAGTGCATTTGATATACGATATCATGCATACACAGTGAAGTTCATTGCTACCAACAGATAAGCACATACCTACAATTCTAGCACCTCACCTAAAATCCATTCTACTATCATTAGCTCCACTTTCTGCATTAGTATTCACAGAGGTCATATATCTATTTGGGGTTAAATAACAGTTGACATAAATTTCAACAATAAGCAGTCATTAAATCAATTCTATTTTATTTGTCAGTGGAAATGTTAAAAAGACAAAAAAAAACTTCACTCTTTCCAAAAGTAAAAAAATAAAACCAGAATGACAACTTTAAAAACTAATGAAATAACATTGTTATTATCATTAATTAAATAACAGTAACAATCAAATTAATAAAAGAAAAGCATTAAGCAAGACTCAAATATAAAGAGGCTTTTAAAGAAAATTACTTACTTCTACTGGTAAATTGAAAGAACCAGTTTGTTGAAATGGCCAAGACCCTGAGCTGAGAACTTGTATACTAAAATCAACTGCAAAAGATTAAAGTCAATTCATTAGCAATTCTGTCTGTCTGTCTCTCTTTCTCTCTCTCTCTGTGCATAAGGTACTATTTTTAAATAGGTCATGTGTAAGTTGACTTTCTAACTACTTATTAGCTTTCAATTAATTATTCCACCTCCAGGTTATCACCCACCCCCCATTCCTACTCGCCTTTATTTTTATGTTATCAGATTAGTAAAGTGAAAAGGGCTACATGCTTTAGTAGGGCATACCACAACATAAATGACTGACCAGGTCAGTCAAAATGCAAACTTTATTTGCTTGGGTGTGGCAAACTTTCTCTAATTTTAAACGTAACATTTCCTCTTTCGCCATTATTATTATTATTACATTTCCATTAATTAGAAGATATGTAATAGCTAAGAAGTTTGCTTTTTGACCAGGATTCAGTCCCTTGTGTGGAACCTTGAGCAAATGTCTTCTACTATCCAGGGCAAAACCAAAGTCTTGTAAGTGAGTTGGTAAATGGAAACTAAAAGAAGCCAGTCATTTATGTATGTGTGTATGTGTGTGTGTGTGTGTGTGTGTGTGTGTGTTTGTGTGAGTGAGTGAGTATGTATGTGTTTGTGTCTCTTTGTCTTGACATTGCATAATTGTTGTAAGTGAATATTATTCACTCCCAATATTCTGCAAAAAATATGATGGCAAGGTAGTGCTTTTGAGATTCATTTGGCAATGATTTTAAATAAGTTAGGATTGTTCCAGTTCCACAAGTAAAAAGCAATTCCCTCCTGTATGGCCTTAGCTATCATAACCAAAACAAACTAAGGAACTAACAACATGATTCAGTCTACTATCATCATCATCACCGTTTAACATCCACCTTCCACTTTTGTGTCTGTTTTGGCAGAGTTTTTACAGCCAGATGCTCTTCCTAACACCAACTGCCCAACACAGTGGACTGGGTGTTTTTTTACGTGGCACAAGCATAGACAAGGTCAGTTTTGGCAAGGTTTTTACAGTTAGATGCCCTTCCAAACGGCAACCTCTTTACAGTGTGGACTGGATGCTTTTTATGTATCTAGTTCACACTATAAAGTGGTTGGCGTTTGGAAGGGCATGAAACAATTAAGTGACAATGTAATAAAAAGGCTGTTAGCATTAGGTTAAGATTGTTAATGTATGTTTGAAATTCACAGATACATACAAATTATTTCATCAAAGTTTAAATGTCACCATAATGATATAACGAATGCTTAAGAATTATTATTTGGATAGTTGTTTAGCTCTAGTTCAGCCTTGACTGACTTTATCTTTGAACAATGATAAGTTGATCAGTATTCCATATAAATGTGATATGAAATAAGAGTGGGACAGTCATTGTTGCTAATCTCCAAGACAGCATTGTTTTAGTATACCCAAGACCAACTACTTGATTGATGCTTCATGTAAATACAATATGAAGCAGGCTTCAAAAAGGTTTCATTTAATCTGTCTGTATTTACTTCTGAACAATAATTACTGCTATTTCTTTGCTGTGATTGATTTAGTATTCTATTCTTCTGCTGGAGTAATACCTTCAAAGGATTTAGTCGATTATATCAGCTTAAATATTTTTTATCAAACTGAGAAGAGAAAGGCAAAGTTAACTTTAGCTGGAACTGAACTCAGAACTTCAAGGGACTTAATCCAACGCTTCAAAGTATTTTGTCTCTGATCTACTAATACTGTGCCCCACCTGTTTCTATTACACACAGTTTTCATCAGCCAAATTTAATTTCTGAGGCTTAAGTCAATGTGAGATACTTCTCTAAGGTGATGCTCAGTGAGATCCTGAACCACTAATGATTGCTTTCTTTTCTGAAGAGAACTTCAGTAACGAAATTACATATGATTATTTTAAATATTTTTAGGTTACTTACCATTTTCCCAGATATAGTCATTTAGTAAGTATAAGTAAAAAAAAAGACAAAAAATGCAAGAACAAAATAAGTGAACTGTATGAATAAAATATTTTGATGTTCTCTGCTTAATAATAGAAAAGTTTATAAATCATTTTCTGCCTGTCTGCTTTTAATGACTTAAATACCACAAAGGATTGGTCTCTCCCTCTCTCTCTCTCTCTCTCTCTCTCTCTCTCTAGTTCTGGTACCATCTTGTCATCTACTTTATATCCGAGACTTCTGACCAACTTTGCGTCCACCTCTCACCTCAATTTAATTCCTCCATTTATACTAGCTTGCAGCTCAAGTGACAAGAACCACCCCGCGCGCTCTCTCTCTCTCTGATGAAGGGCAAAAGCCTAAAACATTAGCTACTTCACTCCTCATGGCAGCTAAACACAGTCAACTCATCTCTGAAATTTCTTAGAAAATATTGGTTGAGATCCTAAAATGACTGAAAAAGCCAAGCTGTGCAGAATTTACTGGATGTACAATTCACTTAAGCTAAAAACTGAGTGCATGAAAAAGGCATTTTTGCTGTTATGAAGGATATAAATGATAGAATAAGCATTCAATGCTGTTGTTTAGCCCTAGGTCAGCTCAGCTAGAGCAGACCAATGATCAATGCATGCCTGCTATGACCGTTGTCAGGCATTTTGTATTCTGAATTGTATATGACACATCCTTTTTAAGATAGTAAAAGGTGATTTGAGAGAGACTTGGCAGCTATCTCAAGTAGGCTGTAAACAATGTGAATGAGCATAATGTGTTCTGTGATAAGACACTGGACTGGACCAGATACATCTAGCCCATATTAGTATAGAAAACAGACATATGATAATGATAAGGACACTACTTATGTCAAAAAGAAATCATCATCTTTTAATGTCCACTTTCCTAGTTGACAGAGACTGGACGGTTTGACAGGAGCTTGCGAGCCACAGGACAGCACTAAGCCCTACTGTCTGTTTTGGCATGATTTGTATGGCTGAATGCTCTTCCTAGCACCAACCACTTCACAGAGTGTACTGAGTGCTTTTTTATGTGGCACCAGCATCAGTGAGGTCATCATCTAACTCACAAGACAAGACCCCACAACTGAGGGTGGGAGTAGTACTGAGAGTAGTACTTTGTGGCAAAGGGACAAAAACAGGTGTCTGGGAGTAGAGGAGACACATGGCTACTCCAGTTGGAAAAAGTGAGAGGAAAGACAGAAAGAGGATGGTGAAGAAGATATATCAAAGTGTACCCTTAAATATACAGAATAATTATTTTTTAAACTGTACTTACTATCCAAAGGTTGAGATGAAGCCTGAAGGTGTTTTTTAAATCTTTCATTAAGGTCTTTACTAACTCCAATGTCTTGGAACATTCGTTGGAGTTTAGAGGTATATTCAAAACCACATGCTTGCTGTGGAAGAAAAGAAGTGGAAATAGAATTGAAAATAAAAATAACAAAACATAACAAAATGATCGCAAAATTTTCAATGTAAATAATTATGATTACAGAACAAGTATATAAACAACAAGGAAAATTGATATGTTTAGCTAAAATTTAGATTGTTCGTCTATCAGCAAAAATCTTATATACCTTTAATTTGGAAATCATGCTAGCCTCAGCATCATCACTTGCAGACATATGTAATACTAGCCTCCGAGCCAACATTTTACTATAAAATTTCTGGAAAACATCTTTGTCTTCAATGTACTTAAAGACAATCATCTACAAGAAAGAAAATATAATAAATAGTTATAAACAAAAAAAAAAGGGTTAGTTTCAGTATATAACAAGTGTATAAAAGTACTTTTTTTTTTCTGTAGTTGAAAGCAAAGAAAATATAAATCACTAACCACTTTATTTAGAGTATCTTCTAATTCTGCTTCTTCAGGATTCTTAGAACTGCAATAGATCATATAATTTTGGATTTGTCAGTTTTCTACAGACAGACATATTAATAAAAAAAAATTACTAGAAAGACAAGATAAAACAGTATAATTTTAGTTTACAAAATAACCAACAACAAACAAACAATAAAATTGTAGTTTCCAGTGTACAAGTCAAATTTTTCAGACTAAAATTTACAGCCAAATAAAGAAGGTTGACTTATACACCAAGATGACTTTAGAGAAGAAATAGAACTCCATGTGAAATGCAGCAGGATATGGAAAGATAATGATGATATTTGAATGTCTACACTATATACTATGTTAACTTGTATGTCAGAAAATACTGTATCTTAGAGTGGTACATAAAACCAACTTCTGATAGGTTAAGAAGTAAATCTGACAGCAGCCTGATTTAACATCAAAATAAATACCAGAGTAAATACTCTAATGCAGTGGTTCCTAAAGTGGGCAGTACTGATCCCCTTGGGGGTGATAGAAAGATCCAGGAGATGTTGAAGCAAAGTGGGGCAATAATGGGTTAATGAATGTAAAAAAAAAAATAAAATAAAAATAAAAGGTTAATTAGGTTGAAGCTTTATTTGTGAAATACAGTTGTTTTGAGTTTGCTGCAGAAAGTGGTCTACATTTATGGTGGTGGTGGTGGTGGTGGTGTAGCACTAGGAATGCAGCCTGGGTGTTAAGTGGGCGGTAGCCTGAAAAAGTTTGGGAACCACAGCTCTAACACATCTATATAGCTGATTACTATTTGTACTCCCACCTCTGTTTTACCAATGAGTTTGAATAAATAATTTTACATGCAGTTTTCCTGCAGCCAATGATTTAATCGACCTAAAGAAAATACTTTCTGCAAACAATAAGTCCTAAGTTAATTACATAAATTCACAAAGACATCACTGCTGTATATTAAAAAAATAGTAGTAAGTTAGTATTACATTCTAAAAGTTTGTGAAAACTCAGAATTGTTTACAAAATCAAATTAGACTAGAATTACAGAGAAGATAACATGGCTCAAGTATATTAGCATATATTATTTTAAGTAAAAGAGAAAAACAATTGAGTACTCATGTGTGCGTGCGCACGCATGTGTGTGCACTAGAAATGCAATATCATTATTTACTTGTTGTTTAGTTACACCATATGTATAATGTTAGCAAATAAAGAAGATACATAATAAAATTTCGAACAAACAGTAACCAAACGTTTCATTTGTTTATTTATGTACCAGCTTCATGATGCCATTTTGTTATATCCTCATAGAGTGACATTAAAACACAAAAATGAGAGCCTAAACAATCAAGTGTTTGTTCAGTGCTGTAGGAATAAACTATATGAATTTGAAAGCTAACTTAATGACTTTTCTAATTTTTTTTTTAATCAGGCGTGGCATAGCTGTGTAGTAAGAAGCTTGTTTCCCAACCACATGGTTCAGAGTTCAGTCCCACTGTGTGGCACTTTGGGTAAATGATTTCTACAATAGCCTTGGGCCATCCAAAGCAATGTGAGTGGATTTGATAGATAGGAACTGAAAGAATCCCATCATGTGTGTGTGTGTGTATGTATATATATATATATATATATATATATATATATATATATATATATATGCACGTAATTAGCATAAAGTCATTATTTAATGATTTATCAATGGCCAGCATACTAAAAATACCATAATGGTTAATTTATATAAAAATTATGATAATGGTGTTGAATGATTACAACACCAGTCTGCTAGAAATAAACCCCAAATGATCTATGAACTACTTAGATTATTACTCCACTACACAAGGTTGTAAGTGAGGAAAATGGACAGTGGGGATTTATAAAATAATTTGGATAGTACCATATCTATAAACTTCATGGTTTGAGTTATTAAAAACCCTTTCCAATCATCAGTGGCAACATACTGAACGTAAATAAATAAATACATTATACATATTGCCATAAGTACAAATACCGTATCTGCATTTTGCACGTATTCATGAATTTAAATCCAAGCACCTATTTCAACCATGTGCTTATTTACTCAGAATAGTTCTGCAGTAAATATGTTATAGGAGTGAATTCGTGAATACGTGTGAAATGCATGTACATTATTTGTGCTTATGGTGGTATGTATAATGTATTTTTCATTTATTTACATTTGGTATTTTGCCACTGATGAGCAGAAAGGGTTTTTAATAACTCAAACCGTGAAATCTATAGATATGGTACTATTCAAATTATTTTATAAATCCTCACTGTCTATTTTCTTTGCTTACAACCTTGTGTAGCAGAGTAATAATCTAAGTGGTTCATAGATCATTTGGGGTCTATTTCTAGCAGACTGGCATTGTAATCATTCAACACCCTTATCATAATTTTATATATATATATATATATATATATATATGTATATTTGTGTGTGTCTTTGTGTTTGTGTTTCCATCACCACCACCACCACCACTGCTTGACAACCAGTTGGTGTGTTTACATCCCCATAACTTAGCAGTTCAGCAAAAGATTCTGATAGAATAAATACCAGGTTTAAAATAACAAGTACTGGGATCGATTCATTTGACTAAAAGTTCTCCAATGTGGCGCCCCAGCATGGCCACAGTCTAATGACTGAATCAAGTAAAATATGAAAGATTAGTTCATCAGATTATTTGGAAGCAGTGCCCATGACTTTTGTAGGCCCTACTAGATTGGAGAGACCAACAAGTTTGAAGCCCAATCTGAGTATCTACAGTAAAAATATGCAAGCAGCAAAAAAGGTAGCAAGGGCCAGGTATTGGTATTAAATCAGAAAACTTAAACTGAGATGGACTTAAGATGTGAATTTGACACTAAACACAGGGATATGAATAAAAATAGTACACTTTCATAGTCGAACAAGATAGAACATTACCTAGAGAAATTTAAAAAGAGAAAAAAATGTTACCTTTTCCTGAGCAGAAGATCACAGTATCTGGCTAACAGCTCTGGAGATTTTCCAGAAGATGAGTTTTCTTTTTTTGTCACAAAGTTATCATTAATAAACTGACCACAAGCCTGGATAAGAAACAACAGTTTTAATTACAAAAGGAATTTTCAGAAAATAATAAATTCAATACATTCTTAATATAATATTATCATCATCATCATCATCATCATTTAACATCCGTTGTCCATGCTGGCATGAGTTGGACAGTTTGACCAGGGCTGGTATGCTGTAAGGCTGCACCAGATTCCAGTCTGATTTGGCATGGTTTTCTATGGATGGCTGCCCTTCCTAACAGCAATCACTCTGAGAGTATAATGGGTGCTTTTACGTACCACTAGCATGGGTGCCCTTTGCGTGACACCAGTAGCTGCCATGACTGCGATTTTGCTCAGCCTGATAGGTCTTCTCAAGCATGACATAAAGCCAAAGGTTTCAGTCATTGCCTTTGTGAGGCCCAATACTCAAAATGAACTCAGCACTTCACCGCTGTGAGGCCCAACACTCGAAATGTGCTCTTTATGTGCCAGTTATGTGACACCAACACTATGACTACGATTTCACTTGACGGGTTTTCTCAAGCACAGCATATCACCAAAGATCTCAGTCACTAGTCATTGCCTCTGTGAGGCTCAAAGTTCGAAGATCATGCTTCACTACTTTATCCCATGTCTTCCAGGGTCTACCTCTACTCCATGTTCCCTCCACAGATAGAGATTGGCACTTCTTTACACAGCTGTCTTTGTCTACATGCATCACATAACTATACCAGTGCAGTTGTCTCTCTTGCACACCACATTTGATGCTTCTTATGCCTAACTTTTCTCTCAAGATGCTTACACTTTGTCAAAGATGCACACTGATATTGCAGATCCAGTGAAGCATACTGGCTTAATTTCTTTCAAACCTATGCATGTACTAGGCCATCACAGCCCATGTTTCACTGCCATGTAGCATTGCTGTTCGCACACAGGCATTATACAATCTGCCTCTCACTCTGAGAGAGAAGCCCTTGTTGCCAGCAGAGGTAGGAGCTCTCTGAACTTTACCCAGCCTAATCTTATTCT
The DNA here is from genome assembly GCF_046866305.1 of Octopus bimaculoides. Lineage (NCBI taxonomy): Eukaryota > Metazoa > Mollusca > Cephalopoda > Octopoda > Octopodidae > Octopus > Octopus bimaculoides. The sequence continues at coordinate 78,265,274 of NC_142933.1, forward strand.
CACAGCTACGCTCTCGGAGCATCCACCTCCACTACTAACTTGGTCACCTAGATAACAGAAGCTATCTACTATCACTAGCTTGTTCCCCTGGCAGTTGATGGAGTCTATTTTCTGAACATTTTCAGTGTTTATTGTACCTGTGCATCTTCCACATACAAAAGCTAGTCTTCCTGTTAACCTTCCTCTGATATTGCTGCACTTTTCATGTGTCCAAAGCTTATATCCGGTGCATCTTATGGAGTTTCTACATATGCCTTTTCTACAGATTGAGCAAGGCCATTTACTTGAAGGGATTTGTGATTTGTCTGCCTTCCTATTTACTAAGACTTTGGCTTTTGCTAGGTTAACTCTAAGGCCCTTTGATTTTAGACCTTGCTTCCATAATTGAAATTTCTCTAGTTCTGGTAGTGATTCAGCAATAAGAGCAAGATCGGCATAGAGGATCAGTTTGTCTTAAATTCCTGTTATTGCCTGGAGGACAATGATGAACAAGAGGGGTCTGAGTACTGATACTGATCCTTGGTAAACCCCTACTTGTACCCTGAATTCTTTACTGTGCTCATTACCAACCCTCACCTTACAGGTAGCATCCCTGTACATAGCATGTACAGCTCTTACCAACCACTTGTCTATCCCGAGTTTCTGCACTGACCACCAGATAAGGGATTGGGGGCCCCTGTCAAAGGCTTTCACCAAGTCAACAAAGGCTAAGTACAGAGCTTTATCTTTGGCTACGTATTTCTCCTGCAGCTGCCTTACCAGAAATATAGTATCAGCGGTGCTTCTCCCTGGCACAAAACCAAACTGCATCTCATCTAGGCTAACTTTCTCCCTAACTTGTTGGGCTACAACTCTCTCCATAACTTTCGTCACCTGATGCAACAATTTGATACCTCTATAATTATTTCTAATGCATCACCTTTTACCTTTGTAGCAGTTGACTATAGTGCTGCTACACCAGTCATTGGTTATAACTCCTTCATGAACCACCTGATTTACAATACAGGTGACTAGGCCATAATCCACACCACCAGATATTTTAAGCATCTCAGCAGTGATTCCTGATGGGCCAGGGGCTTTCTGGGTCTTCATATCCTTAACTGCTTTATTTACCAAGGAACTAGTCCCTCAATTGAGTCAATATTTGGCAGGCTCTCCTCCTCCCATTCATTCTCCACATTCAGCAGTCTTTTATAATGGCATTTCCAAGCCTCTTTCTTCGTAGAATCATTAAATGCATGTGCACCATCAACCATGTGGACACATTTCTCTCCTATGATATCATAATTTTCTCTCACACACTGTCTTGCAATCCAAAACACTTCAATTGTTTGATCTTCACGTTGCTGAACATAGGCAAACTTCTCCTTTTCTGCTTCTCCCTTAGCTAGATATACCTGTCTCATAGCGTCCCTTCTGGCTATCTGATATGGTTCCCTGCTACTCCCATTCTTCCGGGCCTGTTTCTTTGCTCTAATGGTCTTGTCTATAGCATCGTTCCACCACCACGTTACCTTAGGTCTGAATGGGAATTTGCACCAGCCGCAGATTTGGTCTGCGGCACTCAGCAGGCTGTCCCGCAGGAATTCCCAGTTACCCTCTATGTCACAAGTCTGTAGCTCCTCTTCCCTCTCATCAAATTTCTCAATTAGGATGTTCCTAAATCCCTGACCGTATGAAGGGTCTTTAAGCTGCCAAATCTTTCTTTACCAGATTGGTCTGCTTCTTGGCATCTTTCTGGCCTGGAGTCTAAAATCACTAATGACTAGTCTATGCTGGGGATGGGTACATTCTTCACCAGGGAAGGTCTTTGTATTTAAGAGCAACCATGCATCCTGCTGTCTGGTGAGAATGTAATCAATCTAGCTAGCACAGTCACCTGACTGGTAGGTTCTCCGGTGGCTGGCTAGCTGACTCCCTGAAGTTGATGTTGCAGATCAATAGGTTATTTGCATCACAGAACTCCAGTAGCCTTGTTCCCTCTTCATTTTGAGGACCAATTCCATGGCCTCTATGGAAGATACCAGTCTGCCGTCTGACATGACCATTGTAATCCCCAGCCACAAATATGAGACCATTGTCACTCGTCTTTGAGGTAGCCAGCAGAAGAATATCATAAAAGTGGTCCTTCTGTTCATTTGGTAGGCTTGCTTTTGGAGCATAGCCAGAGATAATTGCTGCTATACTATTCTGTAAGACTAGCCTGAGCTTAAGCATCTATCATACCCTCTAACTACCTCTATGACCTTATCCACTAATTTCTCAGCAAGAAGTATGCCCACAAAACCTATCCTGTCACTGTTACCTTCCCAGAAGATTTTATACCTATGTGTTTTGCCTGTAAGGAACCTGCCTGAAGCTCCTCTCCACCTTACCTCTCGGATGCAGCATACATCGACATGCCTCCATTCAAGCATCTCAACAATCTCACTAGACCTACCTTTCAATGTGCCAACTCTGAAAAGTGGGAGGGAACAGGGGAAGGAGTGATAGTATTCATCCCCTAAAAAAGGTTTCAGTGATTACTTGATAACAGACATGTCATATCAGTTGTTCTTGCTTTAACCTATCATCATTCAAACATGTTAAAATCGTTGCCCCTATTAAGGGTGAGTGTAATATATATATATATATATATATATATAAGTAAGTGGTTTGTTAATTTACTAATATTTTACTAAGTAACATATCGACTTTTAGTGCATGCAATAGTGTGGGCAATTGTTGGTGGCGGGGAAGGAGGGATGAAGGTATGCAAGTCTTCAGATACAGAAGCGAGGCAGAGCCTTGTAGGGGTTTCCAGTATTGAGGATAGATTTCAAATATAGGTGGTGGGATGGGAGTGTGTGAGTGCATCACAGACAAGCAATGGCCATTTTTACTATAGAACAATGACGAAAACATTATAAAACAGAGAGAGAAAACTAATGTTTTAGGGAATAGTACATAGTAGTATTACAGATTAGATAAATGAATGAAGCAATTAAAAAGAGAGAAAATACACATGGCCGGTTTACAAGAGAATAAATGACAAAAACATTATGAAACAAGGAGACAAGATTAAGATTTTAGGGAATAGTACATGTTAGTATTACAGGGTTAACCAATGAATGAATGAAGCGATTAAAACAAGAGAAATATATATATATATATATATATATATATATAGGCATGTTAAGTTATATAGATTAAAAAATTTTAAATGGTCGTACTAGTTTATTCCAAGGAATGCAAACGAAGCTAACAAAAAAATACTGACATATGTTAACATCATGTACAAATATACTTTGGATAAATAATTATTTTAAATTCAAAAAGTAACAAAACAAATAAATAAATGTACCATATCAAGAGCAGCAACAAATCCGGCATCATTATTAAATGCTGTTTGCACTAGGGCAGAGTACTTTTTATGGACATCAAGAATAGTCTGAACATAAACTTTGGGATCCTGCACAAAGATAAACATACATATATATCTTAGGCAATGAGCACAAGTTTTAACAAATGTTGTATTATTAGTTTAACGCTTAAAAAGGAAAGGAAAAGTCTTGACAGTTTGGGTGCTAATCCTATATCAGAAAAATAAAGAATGGGAAAAAGTGGTTTGAAGAAAAAAATAAAATGATTAGGGAACAGGTGAGAATGCAGTTCAATTGAGTGAGTTACATGTGTAGGAGGTATCCCTGTATAGAGATGGGCATAGGTGTGTAGAGGTGTGCAAGTATGGGAATGTAGTGGCATGGGATAGTGTGGGGAAGATGATGTATAGGTGTAAATATATTGTATGCGAGAGAAAATATATACACATAAATATGCACATACACAAAAGCTCAATGATGAAAATATACAAACAATATGAACTAAAAGATAATATAAAATAATAACTATACAGTAAATTAATTATTACCAATTACTGACATGATATGAGAATAAAAACATAAATGTAGTAATTGCATTGCATATTTTGAGTTTAAATCTTTTAAGTGAAACAAATTTAAATAACCAAATTTACAAAGATTTTATTTAGTTTTATAAATGTAAACATTTTTTTTCTTTTTTTTCTTCCAATTAAAATTACCACTTTACTTTATACTTGTGACCATGAATAAAGTATTAGATAAAAAAAAATTGAAGTAAACAAGGATGAGAACAGGCATGGAAAGGTTTAAGCCTTTGAAACTGCAAGTATGCTTAAGTAGCCAGGATTTCATTGGACATAAGTAGGCAGCCACGTGGTTTTGTATTTACAGCTCATAAACTGGCACAAACATAATTATTTTCAACTGTAAACACAAAATCCACATACTCATAGGTTCAAAGGATTAAGATATATTTAGATCAACATTAAAAAATTTAAATGACAAAAAAGGGGAGGAAAAAACTAATGTTGCTGTGCAAATTCATCTAACCCACATCACAAGGAAAACTGAATACCGAGAATGATTTCTTTATTCAACACGTATTTCTTAATGTTTATAATATTTATAACTGCAGTACACATTTGAAAGACAAAAAGATATATAATCTTACATTTACAGCTGTTTCACCACATTTTTCTATAGCAGCAAGGCCTTGATTGTAAATGTGTGTTTCAAGAAATGAGCGTAGTTCTACCAAACCATCTTGTATTCTTGAAACTAGCTGATACATCCGACCAAGGTCTAGAAGAACAAAAGAAAAACAATCACACCAGTAATCAGTTAACTACAATATTTCTCTATATATAAAAGCCTATGTCGCATATTCTTTGCTGCATACACAAATATACATTTTAAAATACATACAGACACACATACATATATACATACACAAGACTTTGTACTGAACATATTTTGTGATAAAGTGAAACTGGCAATTATTGTTCTTGCATCATCATCATTTCAGCATGCATTTTCCATGCTTGTATGGGTCAGATCTTCTTTGGGTGGATGCCCTTTCTGTCACCTACCCTTAACTATTTCCAAGCGAGTAATATCTCTCCATGGCCAGACATGTTTCCACAGAATAGTAGATATGAATGATATCTCTTGTATGACACTGATACTCATTTACATGCACACACCATGCGTGCATGTACCTGTGTCTTGACATCATGTGATGGTTGTACAGGAGTAACCTTATTATACAAGCAATGCTGTTCACTTTCAGTCTTCCCTGAAAAACATGCCTAGCCATAGTAAATGTGGCCTTGTCTGGAGATAGGTATGGGTTGGTGATAAGAAGGGTATCTGGCTGTAGAAAATCTGCTTCAACAAATTCTGTCTGATCCACACAAGCACGGAAAAGTGGACATTAAAACAATGACGCTGAGGATAATGACAACACGTACACACATACTTAGATGTGTGCGTATGTGTGTGTGTGTGTGTATATATATATATATATATATATATATATATATATATATATATATATATATATATATATATATATATATATATAGACAGGTTTATTTAGCCAGAGGGGAGGCAAATATGAAAAGATTTGCCAATGTTCTGTGCCATGAGGACCAAATACTTGAGGTATTTCGTGTCGCAAGACAGTGTAGGAGAGAGAATAGTGATGTAGTAGGAGAGAAATGTGTTCGCATGGATGATGGTACGCTTGCTCTAAATGAGGCTGCAAAGAAAGAGGTCTGGAGATACCACTACGATAGATTGCTTAATAAAGAGAATGAATGGGAGGAAGAGAGCCTGCCGTATGTCGACCCAACAGAGGGACCAGCTATCCGAGTTGACAGTACCATGGTAGATAAAGCAATTAAGAGTATGAAGACAGGGAAAGCCCCCGGCCCATCAGGAATCACTGCAGAGATGCTCAAAATATCTGGCAGTGTCGGCTATAGCCTAGTCACCCGTATTACGAACCAGGTGATACACGAAGGAGTCATACCCAATGACTGGTGTAGCAGCACCATAGTCAACTGCTACAAAGGTAAAGGTGACGCTTTAGATACAAATAATTACAGAGGTATCAAGCTTTTAGATCAGGTAATGAAAGTCACGGAGAGGGTCATAGCTTAGGGAGCGAGTCAGTTTAGATGAGATGCAGTTTGGGTTTGTGCCTGGGAAAGGCACCACTGATGCTATATTTCTGGTAAGATAGCTTCAGGAGAAATACCTAGCCAAGGATAAACCTCTGTTCCTGGCTTTCGTTGATATGGAGAAAGCCTTTGACAGGGTCCCCCGATCTCTCATCTGGTGGTCAATGAGGAAACTAGGGATAGAAGAATGGTTAGTGAGAGCTGTGCGAGCCATGCACAGAAACTCTGTCAGTAAGGTGAGGGTTGGCAGAGAGTACAGTGAAGAATTCCAGGTGGAGGTAGGGGTCCACCAAGGTTCTGTCCTCAGCCCCCTCCTATTTATCATAGTTCTCCAGGCTATAACAGAGGAATTCAAGACAGGATGCCCCTGGGAGCTCCTCTATGCTGATGACCTTGCACTAATTGCTGAGTCACTATCACAATTAGAGGAGAAGTTTCAAGTATGGAAGCAAGGACTAGAATCAAAGGGCCTTAGAGTCAACCTAGCTAAAACCAAAGTCCTCATAAGTAGGAAGGCAGACAAAACACAAACCCCTTCGGGTAGATGGCCCTGCTCGATCTGTAGAAAAGGAGTGGGAAGTAACTCTATAAGATGCACCCAGTGCAAGCTATGGACACATAAGAGGTGCAGCAATATCAAAGGAAGGTTAACTAGGAAGTTAGTTTTTGTTTGCAGCAGATGTTCTGGAGCTATAAATACTGGGAATGTGCAGAAAACAACTTCTGCCACATTCCAGGGAGAAAAACTAGAAGTGGTTGATAGCTTCCGCTATCTTGGTGACCAAATTAGCAGTGGAGGTAGGTGCGCTGAAAGCGTAGCTGCTAGAATTAGAATAGCCTGGGCAAAGTTCAGAGAGCTCTTACCTCTGCTGGCGACAAAGGGTCTCTCTTTCAGAGTAAAAGGCAGATTGTATGACGCATGTGTACGAACAGCCATGCTTCATGGCAGTGAAACATGGGCCGTGACTGCTGAGGACATGCGTAGGCTCGCAAGGAATGAAGCCAGTATGCTCCGATGGATGTATAATGTCAGTGGGCATACTAGACAGTGTATCAGTACCTTGAGAGAAAAGTTGAACTTACGAAGCATCAGTTGTAGTGTGCAAGAGAGACGACTGCGCTGGTATGGTCATGTAGCGAGAATGGATGAGGATAGCTGTGTGAAAAAGTGCCACACCCTAGCAGTTGAGGGAACCTGTGGAAGAGGTAGGCCCAGGAAGACCTGGGATGAGGTGGTAAGGCACGACCTTCGAACATTGGGCCTCACCGAGGCGATGACTTATGACCAAGACCTTTGGAAATATACTGTGCGCGAGAAGACCCGGCAAGCCAAGTGAGACCTAAATCTAAGGCCCAGCCAGTCCACTTATGCGTACCTTCCTTCCTTCATTGGACACTAAATTCCACTTGTGAAGACCTGTTGAGGCAAGTGAAATCGAAATCAAGTTAAGTTGGACACTAAACTCCACTGCGTAGGCCTGTTGAGGCAAGTGAAATAGAAATCGAGTTAAATTAAAATTGGACACTAACCCCCACTTGCGAAGACCTGTTTAGGCAAGTGAAATAGAAATAGATCGTTGCCGTGCCCCTGAACTGGCTATTGTGCGGGGCCATCGTAGGATTTTCGAGCGAGATCCGTTGCCAGTGCTCCTGGACTGGCCCATGTGCGGGCAACACATGAAATCTTTCGAGCGGGATCGTTGCCAGTGCCCCAGGGCTGGCTCTTGTGCGGGTGACACATGAGGTTTTCGAGCGAGATCGTTGCCGGTGCCCCTGGACTGGCTCATGTGCGGGCGACACATGAAATCTTTCGAGCGGGATCGTTGCCAGTGCACTTAGACTGGCTCATGTGCGGGCGACACATGAAATCTTTCGAGCGGGATCGTTGCCAGTGCCCCAGGGCTGGCTCTTGTGCGGGTGACACATGAGGTTTTCGAGCGAGATCGTTGCCGGTGCCCCTGGACTGGCTCATGTGCGGGCGACACATGAAATCTTTCGAGCGGGATCGTTGCCAGTGCACCTAGACTGGCTCATGTGCGGGCGACACATGAAATATTTCGAGCGAGATCGTTGCCAGTGCCCCTGGACTGGCTCTTGTGCGGGTGACACATGAAATTATTCGATTGAGTTCGTTGCCAGTGCCTCTGAACTGGCTCTTGTGTGGGACCGTCGTAGGATTTTCGAGCGAGATCATTGCCAGTGCCCCTGGACTGGCTCATGTGCGGGCGACACATGAAATCTTTCGAGCGGGATCGTTGCCGGTGCCCCTGGACTGGCTCATGTGCGAGCAACACATGAAATCTTTCGAGCGGGATCGTTGCCGGTGCCCCTGGATTGGCTCGTGTGCGGGCGACACATGAAATCTTCCGAGCGGGATCGTTGCCGGTGCCCCTGGGCTGGCTCTTGTGCGGGTGACACATGAGGTTTTTCGAGCGAGATCGTTGCCAGTGCCCCTGTGCCCCTGGACTGGCTCTTGTGCGGGTGACACATGAAATTTCTTCGAGCGAGATTGTTGCCGGTGCCCCTGAACTGGCTCTTGTGTGAGGTTGTTGTAGGATTTTCGAGCGAGATCGATGCCGGTGCCCCTGGACTGGCTCTTGTGCGGGTGACACATGAGGTTTCTCGAGCAAGATGAGCGTGGCCGTTGCCAGTACCGCCTGACTGGCCTTCGTGCGGGTGACACGTAAAAGCACCCACTACACTCTCTGAGTGGTTGGCGTTAGGAAGGGCATCCAGCTGTAGAAACTCTGCCAAATCAGATTGGAGCCTGGTGTAGCCATCTGGTTTCACCAGTCCTCAGTCAAATCATCCAACCCATGCTAGCATGGAAAGCGGACGTTAAACGACGACGATATATATATATATATATATATAAATAGAGAGAGAGAGAGGGAGAGAGAGACAGGATCGGTGTTTGTGTATGCATATATAAATGTAACTGGGTAAACATTGATGAAGTATTTCTCACCAGTATGTTTATCATCATCAAGTAAATTTTGAAATTCAACATGAAATATGTCAAGATGTTTTTCTATTAGGGTCTTCTCACAGATTTTAGCTAATCCATCCTGGGTGCTCTCATGAAGATACAATTGCACACGTTTGGCCTCTTCCATTAGACGAGTTTCAGCCTACAATACAGAGATAGAGAGAGAGAGACAATAATTAATTCTAAATTAACAAAATAATGCTTGTCACAGCTTGCATATGCCACAGTAATAGCTTCTAACATAGGCACAAGGCCATAAATGTTGCAGGGATGTATGAAGTTTGATTCAATCAATCCCAGAGCACTTGATGATTATTCACTTCATTAATACCAGAAAGGAAAATGGCAAAGATGATTTCAGTAGGATTTGAATTCAGAACACAAAGAGCATAAATACAATCTGCGAGTCATTTTGTCTGTTGTTTTACTGATTCTGTTAATCAACTTACCTTTGTACCCAACTGTTGTATTACAAACCAATGAGGGAGCTTCTCCATGTTCAACCTGCTAGAACTATTAGCCAAATCTCCATCAAATTATACTGCCCTATTGTCTGCCACAATAATAATAATAATAATGATGATTTCTAAGACAGACAGAAGGCTACCCATTTTCGGGAAAAGAAATAACTGAATTTAGTAATCCTAATGCATGACTAGTACAATATCATCAATCCTCGAAAAATTTAAAATCTGAAATAACCAAATACTATAAGGTATTTTGTCCAGTGCTTTACCGATACAGCAGTCACTACTCTAGTAGTAGCAGCAGCAGCAGCAGCAGCAGTAGTAGTAGCAGCAGTAGCAGAAGCAGTATTAGTAGTAAATGTTTTCTTCATGAGCTGCAGTGTTTAATTCTGGATTCAGTTGTGTTAAGAGAATGTGGGCTGTGTCTTAACTTTTACAGAGAAGACAGCCATGTACAGGTGATTTTTCTAAAAAAAAAAAAGTGGCATTTGCTAGGGTTGCAAACTTTAGCCAATTTGTACAACTTTTTGGTTGGCTGGATATTTATCTAGTGTATTTCTGCCATCTAAGCTTATATAGTATGACTATAATGATGAATTGAATTCTTTGAGTTTCTCTTAAAATTTTGACCAGATCATATTGGAGAACCCCACAAAAATCTTCATAGTAAGTTGACCCAATGGTCAATGCATCCAAAATTGAAGTCATATCAATTTGCTTTACAAACAAACAGAAATGTAACCTCACAATAGAGACACTCAATTGCAACAAGTGAACGAGTGTATTTACTTGGGTTTTTCCTTCCAATCAACTAGTTAATCCAAGAACAAGGTTAAGAAGTACATTAATTTACAGCATGAAGACCAGCTTATAGGTCCCAGATGGTGCTCAAACATTCAATTCTTCTTTATGGATGTGAAACCTGGTCTTTACAAACTGGGTTTCTGTAATTTGGGGTTATTTGACAATTGCAGTCTTAAAAGTATAGAATATGCTTATTTGCTTCATGACATGAATGTGTTTGCTATCTCCAAGGATCTAGTTGTATAGCCTTTATCATTTATAATCCAAGCTCACTATTGCTGCTAGTTTAGCTATATATATATCAACATGATTCAAAAATCTTTAACCATGTTACTGTTAGCCTGATCTCATGTTCAAGTTGGCAGCACCGCAATGGTGGGTAACTAAAAGCATAGCATCATATAATCAATGCGGCTCTCACATCAATCACTTGTTCAAATACCTACTGCCTTCATCAATGGAATGCATGCTAACCTCAAAATCAAATCTAACCTGAGAAATAACAGACTGCAATAGGTGTCAATTGTTTGAGGTGCAAGTTTATCTGGGAGAAACCAGCTAAGCATACTATGTAAATAATGATATATTACATAACAATAAGCATATCAAACTTTAATGAAACTTGATCAAGTGGAGAGAATCGGATTCATATTATGTTCTGTCAGTCACTCACCATGTCACTTCCTTTTCTGTTTTTCCCTTCTGGAAGCAAGTTTGAGTTAACAATATGAAAGAAATAAACCTCATTTTGAAACAGAAACTAAAAGTATGAAACTGTTTTTTGCTATTATTGACTACGAGTAGCCTGTAGCAGATGGTCAAAGACGGTATCTGTCATATGATAGAACAATAACTGCAAGTCAATTGTTGATTTCATCCTAACCAAGCAAAACATGACCAGCATAAATCTGATTTCCCAAGTGAAGGAGCACATTTAAATAAGCCAATATTTTAAGCAATAAAGAACAGAATGACAGTGTAGTTAATTTGCTGGACTACAGACTACATACCAGTACTTCATTCAAATCTTTAAAAAGTTGTGAATTTGTGCCCCAGAACAAGATATATTAACTGTCAGACAAACAAGAAATTTTGCCCGACTGACAAAAAAACTTTAGTATATCAGTTAATTAACAGAAAGAAAGGCATCCAATTGCAAAAAAGAAAAATTTTCTTCAACAGAAAGAAAAAAAATCCAAACTATGGATATAATAGAGTCAAAAGAAAAGTCTTAAAACATGCAAAAAATTCACCCAGGCCAATTGATCAGTCCAAGTGATACAAGCTGAAAGGATTTTGAGGCTGATCCATTGACCCGATGGAACAAATGTTGTGAATGGTTGGTTTTGAAGAGTAATAGCTAATTAGAGATCGTCTGTCAGCAGATGTATCTCAACAGAAAACAAATTTTGGTCTTTTTGACTACACATACCAAAACCCCATGTCTCAAAAGGGTTAAAGATCACAATATAAATATACTCAAACATGTAGGGCACAGCAGTCAATGTATATTATTATTATAATATTAAGACTTGTTTACCAGTCTCAAGTGTATTCACCATTTTAACAAACATATTCTACAGACACCTGGCACACTCCAATGACCTTAGAATAGAGGTAGCTACCTTTGAGATGTAACCATTTGAAGAATTTACATTCCATTTGTGCTTGTTGTAGAATAAACAAAAACTACTTTGCCAATAAGTTAGAAAGTGAAACTGTACAAAAATTGTCTTCATTAATATAACCATTTTTCTCTGTATTAGATCTGGCCACTTTGAATATAAACATGTAGAATATTTGGGTCATATATGGACGTTTTAAGTGCTAAAGGGTTAACGTATACAACTTCAATTATTTCATGAGCAAAACCAATAATGACTGAGATTACTCTGGAGACAAAGGAATTATCTGTCAACCACTTAATAAATAATATAGAGGCAAACTTTCTTTTTGCATAAGATCGCTCAGAGGCAATATAACAAAGAAGAATTGACAATCAACCAGCTGATATTAGATTCAATTAACAAGTGCTCCAGATATTCTCTTTCCTCACCAATGAAATCATCATCATCATCATCATCATCGTTTAACATCCGCTTTCCATGGACGATTTGACTGAGGACTGGTGAACCAGATGGCTACACCAGGCTCCAATCTGATTTGGCAGAGTTTCTACAGCTGGATGCCCTTCCTAACGCCAACCACTCCTAGAGTGTAGTGGGTGCTTTTACGTGCCACTGGCACGAAGGCCAGTCAGGTGGTACTGGCAATGGCCACGCTCAAAATGGTGTATTTTACGTGCCACCTGCACAGGAGCCAGTCCAGCAGCACTGGCACAATCTCGCTCGAATGTCTTTACACGTGCCACCAGCACAAGTGCCAGGAAGGCGACGCTGGGCACAGGTGCCATCACGATTTCGCTTTCCCCAACAGGTCTTCACAAGCCAAGTTTCATGTCCAATGAAGGAGACGACGTTGGCATGGGTGCCTGTCGTCGAATTTAGTTCAATTTCAATTCTGATTTCACTTGCCTCAACAGGTCTTCGCAAGTGGAAGTTTTGTGTCCAATGAAGGAAGGTATGCATAAGTAGGCTAGCTACACCCCTCGAGGAGGCCTTAGATTTAGGTCTCTCTTGGCTTGCCGGGTCTTCTCACGCACAGCGAAATGAAGGACAATAAACACTAAAAGAAAAATTCAGAAAGAAACTGAGCTTCTATGAGCATAAACCAAATCTACAAAAACCCATAAAGAGAGCAGTACAGATTTTACAGCTCCATACCTCACAATAACAAAATATCCTAAGCATTATGTAGTTAGCTAAAAATGCTCAGTGGATCTATAAGCTCCAGCAGAGCTGGTCAGATAGATCTATTCAATAACAAAGTATGCAGAGAGACAGTCTCACTTTCCAACTTCTTACTTTTACAGAATTATAAATGAATCAACTTTTATAACATTGTTAACTCAGTAAAAGGCTGAATGAAAAAAAACAAACACAGAATTTAATCTGCAAGCTAACATCTACAACAAAACATATATTAGATAAAATATAGAAAAAGAAATTATAAAATACCTTTTTCATATATTCAGTGACAGGATTGTGTGCTAAAAAGTCTGTACTTTCCCATGTGTAAAATCTTCCTGTGTAACTTAAGAAAGGACTTTCAAAATGTTCCTTGTATACACTCAACGTTGGACCTTTTGCCGAGGGATCATCTTCATTTAAACCAAGTGCCACTATATAAAAAGACAAAATATATGATTAGTAATTTCTGAGGAATATGAAGTTGTGAATATAAAAAACAACAACGATAACTACAATAATAACAATGGCTTCCAATTTAGACACAAAGCCAATAATTTCGAAAGGGAGTGGGATTAGTTGATTTCCATCATTCCCAGTACTTGACAGGCATTTTATTTCATCGATCTTGAAAGGATGAAGAGCAGAGTTGACCTTGGCAGGATTTGAACTCATAATGTAAAGAGCCAGAACAAATACTGTGAAGTATTTTGTACAATGCTCCAATGAGTCATTCAGTCAGCTGCTCTTATCCTGGTAATAATAATAAAGACAGCATTTCGCCTGTCTTTACATTGTGTTCAAATGCCACCAGGGTCAACTTTGCCTTTCATCCTTGATGAAATAAGTACTAGTTGTGTACTGGGGTCAATGTAATCGACTAGGCACATCCCCAAAACTTCCTGGTTTTGTGCTATAACTTGAAACCAATACTATCATCATCATCAACAGTTGCCGCCACCACCATCACAGTAGCAGCAGCAGCAGCAGTAAGCCAGTGAGCTGGCAGAATCACTAACATGGTGGCATTTCATCTGTCTTTACATTCTGAGTTCAAATTCTACCTTTCGGAGCCAATGATATATGTACCAGTTAAACACTAGGGCTGTTGTAACCAACTTACTCCTTTCCCATAAATTTCAGGCCTTGTGCCTTATAGCAGGAAGGATTATTATTATTGTTAGCATTATTAAAAGAGAAGGAGTAGGAGATATTCAAAAGGATTCTTATTTTTTAATGTGACAAGTTATAAAAAATTTAATCTCTGCGTAATACAATATAACTAAATTATCTTAAATTACAATAGTTTTCAAGTTATATTCAGTTTCAAAAAATGACAAAACTGTATTGTAGAAACTTGAGAGCCAAATATAAAAATCTTTTAATGGAGTTTTAGAGAAATTTTTCTCCACTGACAATTTGAACATATTAAATTGTCTGATCTCCCAACTATGAACAACTAAGGAAGTAGAAGATATGCTTATTTTTAAGCTTTGCAAACTAACGAAAACAGAATATCATTGTTTCCCCTTAGAGACACAAAACTTGAACTCATAATCTCACTAACTTCATATAGCACCTAAACCCTTTTGAGACCATTATTCCCAATGAATACAAGCCTAGGCATTTAATACATATTAAAAATAATCAATAATTTTGAAAATTTTATTAAAATTACATTTTTCATTATTAAGCTGGTGTTTTACTTATATTCATTTCAAATTTTGACACAAGGCCTTTCAGGCGTGGGTGTAAATTGATTACAGTGACACCAGTGCTCGACTCATACTTATTTTATTGAGCCCAAAAGGATGAAGGAAAAAGTTGACCTTGGCAGAATTTGAACTCAGACAGACAAAATGCTGCCAAGCATTTTGCCCAGCATGCTTTATTTTTTACTTAAAATATTAACACAGAAAATTAAGAGATGTTTGAATCATAAACCTTAAGGTCAGTCTCAGCTGGGTTGGAACCAAAAGAGAAAACCTGAGAGTCAGTTGGTCTTTTTTTTAAACTTCAACGAATTTTAACATCAAACATAAGCTTTAATAAAAAAAAAACACTGTCTATTATTTTTTCCACGTAACAAGTGTACAAAAAGAAAATACTGAATAGAAAGAAGATATTGTATTATTGCACCATAGTTGGATTGGGAAAAACCCCCAGTTTCTTTTTAACTTTTCTGCTAACAACTTGGAGGTAAAACAGTTACAGAGCCTTTACATGGTCACCTGACCAGCTAGAAATAATAGCCAAATCATATTTTAGACACATTAGATAATGTAGGCTTAGATGTACAAAAAAGAAAGACACAATCATATCTGGAATGCTTTTGATTACCGTCATCATCATCATCATCATCATCATCATCATCATCATTTAGCCCTTCTACTTTCCATTCTAACATGGGTTAGGCAGTTTGACTGGAAATGGTAATCTAGGGAGGTGTACCAGGCCCCAATCTAATTGTGACTTGGTTTCTATGGCTGAATGCCCTTCCTAATGCCAATCACTCCAAGAATGTGGTGGGTGCCTTTTATGTGTCACCAGCATGGATGCTTTTTCAGTGTCATCAGTACAGGTACCTTTAATGTGTCACTGGCAAGAGTGTCCTGTATGTATCACTGGCACAAGTGCCTTTTATGTGTCACTGGTATGGGTGCCTATTATGTGTCACCGGCCTGGGTGCCTTTAACATGTCAGTGGTATGGGTGTGTTTTATGTGTCACCAACATTGTCAATGACACTTGGGTTGACAAGCCTTCTCAAGCACAGCAAAGTGCCAAAAGTCTCAATCATTTGTCACTGCCTGCATGAGATCCAACATCGAAAGATCATGCTTTGCCACCTTAACTCATATCTTCCTCGGTCTACTCCTTCCACAGGTTCCACAGATTATATATCTGTTAAATCACATATGACCTCGGGACTAAACAGCAAGAAAAGCGGTATCACTGTATGTCCACTTTTCCATGCTAGCATCAATTGTATAAGAGTGCAAATTGAAAAAAAAAGACACATTATAATCAGGGTGCAAAATACATGAAAAATAAATAATAAATAAAAATAAATATTGGGATGAAATTTATGTATTTACCCAGAGAAGTAGACTTGAGACTAAAGAAGAATTGTTGTTGTTGTTGTTGTTGTTGGCACTCCGTCGCTTACGCCGTCGAGGGTTCCAGTTGATCCGATCAACGGAACAGCCTGCTCGTGAAATTAACGTGCAAGTGGCTGAGTACTCCACAGACACGTGTACCCTTAACGTAGTTCTCGGGGATATTCAGCGGGACACAGTGTGACAAGGCTGACCCTTTGAATTACAGGCACAACAGAAGCAGGAAGAACGAGTGAGAGAAAGTTGTGGTGAAAGAGTACAGCAGGGTTTGCCACCATTCCCTGCCGGAGCCTCATGGAGCTTTAGGTGTTTTCACTCAATAAACACTCACAACGCCCGGTCTGGGAATCGAAACTGCGATCCTGTGACCGCGAGTCCGCTGCCCTAACCACTGGGCCATTGCGCCTCCACAAAGAAAAATAACAACAAGAAATAAAACTAACCATAACTGTTGATGACACCACTAACCAATCTGGTGTTGATAGTCTCACCATGCCTCTCCCTTTTAATAAGTGCAAGAACAGCATTAGTGACCTGCTTGTTCAATGGCTTAAACAGGTTGTCTCTCCAAGTAATTAAGGCCAACTGAAATATAAAATAAACAAATGGATTGTGTTAATATCTAGGAAGGTACTAAAATACACAGACCACATAGGCAGTATTGAGAAATCACAGAAAAGAAAAAAAAAACTGAAACGAAAAGGAAAAACAAGAAAAAAAAACTCATTCATACAGTTTAATATTTTAAAAAATGACATTTTATATTCTGTAATTTTCAAAATTTAATCAAAACAGTTAGGCAAGTATTTATGAATGTTAGAAAGACACAAATGATATTCAGTTTGAACTTCTACAGACTAACTTCTGTAGGGAATGCATATGCAGAAAACAAAAGAACCTCAACACAGTTGCTCAACCTGCCAAATCTAAAGTGCACATTGAATATTATAGTCCCTGATGTAGAAGCCTAGAAACCTTTGCTCATGAGTAAATTCAATCAGGACTAAAAAATAACAACAAAAGTAGAGCAAATTTTAGAGATCATTTTGGAGATGAAGAATTAACGTGCCTAGTGTAAACATACGAGGAACTTTAGGGATAACAAGAGGAAAGGTGGGTGTATAGAGAAGAAGGTAACCACTCCTATGGAGTGGAGGATCAATGTACAGAAACTGCTTGCTTGTAAATCAGTGGTTTGAACATGATGCTCAATGAGTTTTCTCCAATCAATGGAATGGCCTTTATGTTTTTTAGGATATTGTTATTGTGTAGCACTGATCCAGCAATCTTGTGGTATTGCAGGTAGTAGGCAAAATGAAGATGCCGCATCTTCTAAGTTATATTAGGTCTCCATCTAGTCAAAGACCTTACTGCACAATTCAACAAGCCGCAAATCATATGCAGTCCAGTTTGATAACCTACATATATTGCATGCTCTCTGTCCAGTTTATTAATGTATGCCTACAGATTCTAGTGTGGCTGAATTTGCTGAAAGCATGACATTTGTTGTTCCTCTGCATTTATTGTTAGTGGCATAATCCTAGCACAGAGTTTGCTGTCAGCAAAGCAACTGATGTAGCACCTATTTCTGTATGTGTTCCTTATGCATATCCACATCATGTGAGAGAGATAATGTTTTTAGAATGCTGTAGTAGTAGTGATCTGGAGAGTTGCATATGTGTCTCAATGTTTTGTTTTTTAAAATTATTATTATCTAGTGACAGAGTCCATGAAGGCTGAAGCTTGCTGCAAGAACAAGCTGTGCCACAAGTGGTTTCATTTTTAGCACTTCAGTTTTGTTGCACATGCAATCAGTGGGTGTGGTGAATTACTCTGTGTTTTTTTTGTTTTTTTTTTTGTAATTTATAATCATTTGTGGTGGAGACATTGGGAACAAAACTAGCACTAGTATAGTTTATTATAGATGTAATATATTGCTTGTATGTCATTGATATTGATTCCAAATGTGACATCTGACTGCTCTAAGGATGTTTATGCTGATGTGTCTTTATAACTTCTCTAAATAATTTGTAATTATTCTGCTTCTTTACTATGCCTTTAATGTGTATTGTGAATGCCCTGGATGAGTTGTATGTAATTCCTGCTATTTTTTATCTTCTGTTTGTGTGTAATATGTTTATGTTGTTGAGTATAAGGGTTAGTGATATTTGATGAATTCTATGATACTGGTGGTAAGGAGAAAGACAGTAAACTTAATTTTAAGTCTGTTTGTTGTGGAGTCAAATTGCTAGGTGGTTAAGTGTCAGAGTAATTGCACAGCAGTGTCTGAAGAACAGTGGAAGGATGTGAATGTAATATCACTTGCATATGAGGCTGTATGTAATGTATGTAAGTGTGGGAAGGTCATGTAGGTAGAAATTTAAAAAAATAAAACGACAGACCCCTGTAGTATTCTTTTCAGAAAATTGCAGGTTCTTTAAATGTTCTTATACACCACAGTGAGGGCGCAGTGCCTAATGATTAGAATGAGACAGTGGGTTCAATTCCTGGACTAGGTGGTGTGTTGTATTAATGAGCAAAATGCTTCATTTCATGTTGCTCTGCCATCACTCGGACAGCTGACATGTGGTGCATGATGCACTTGTTCAGGCAACATTGATTTGATGGAAGGAGTGAGCTCATGTACAGCACAAAGATTTGATCATAGTAAACAAATCATTTGTGCAGGTTGTTCAACAAGGAATATCAAAACCAGTCTTTCTCAGATAACAAGTGATTACTACCATCAAACACTACATAGGCTTGATGGCTTGAGAGGAAGATTGCTCATCAACATTTCACGTTCAAGGTGAAGGGAGTATTTTTTATATGAATGGATAGCAGGGAATGGGGTCAGAGGTTTTACTGATGTCGATAGTAGTTAGAATGTACTGTTATAGATTTGTAAAAAAATACTTCCAATCAAAAATATTCAATAACAAATTATTAATCTGTAGTTTAATAATTGACATATCTCTTTTACTTGTTTCAGTCACTTGACTGTGGCCATGCTGGAGCACCGCCTTTAGTCGAGCAAATCGACCCCAGGACTTATTCTTTGTAAGCTTAGTACTTATTCTATCGGTCTCTTTTGCCGAACCGCTAAGTGACGGAGACATAAGCACACCAGCATCGGTTGTCAAGCAATGCTAGGGGGACAAACACAGACACACAAACATACACATATATATATATATATATACATATATACGACGAGCTTCTTTCAGTCTCCGTTTACCAAATCCACTCACAAGGCTTTGGTCGGCCCGAGGCTATAGTAGAAGACACCTGCCCAAGATGCCACACAGTGGGACTGAACCCGGAACCATGTGGTTGGTAAACAAGCTACTTACCACACAGCCACTCCTGCGCCTACATGATAGTAATTTTTTACTAATTATTCTATTGAACTATTGCAATAGAACCATCCTAGCATATTTCAAGGAGACTGTGCTATTAATAGTACAGTTACTGCTTATGTCTCAAGTATGAGTAAGAGTGAGCAATGATGCATAACTGCTGTTACTATGATGGTAGTCATTGAATATATCAAACCTTTGCCAGTTTTTATAATATTATTATTTAGAGTGGTGAGACAGCATAGTTGTTAAAATGTCAACAAAAATGCTCTGCAATATTTCTTGTGAGTCATATTGAGTTCAAATTCTGCCAAAGTTGACACAATAAGTACCTGCTGATCACTGGGGTTGATGTAATCGGCTAATGTCCTCTCTTTAAAATCCCTGGCCTTGGGCCAAAATTTGAAACCATTCAGGTGGCAAACTGGCAGAATCATTAGCATGTCAGACAAAATGTTTAGCAGCATTTCTTCTGGCTCTTTATATTCTGAGTTCAAATTCCATCAAGGTTGACTGGTTTCAACCTTTTCGGGGAAAAATAAGTTGACAAAAGCACAGCCATGGTCATGACCAATGTCCTCCTAAAATTGGAGAGACATGCGTGCTAATCTGTGGACATGCATAAATGACATTCACGTACACACACACCCTGCCTTTTATAGATATAGATATATATACAATGGGCTTCTTTCAGTTTCCATCTACTAAATCCACTCATAAGGCTTTGGTCAGCCCAAGTAGAAAACACTTGCCCATAGTGTCATGCAATCAGATTGAACCTGGGACTAAGTGATTAGGAAGCAAGCTTCTTACCTAACAGCCACACTTCTTACCACAATTGTTTAAGGATGTTGAACAAAACACCCATGTTACCAAAGGTGAATTATCCAAACCCCAAAGAATTCCTCTCAACACATGGCTATGATGCTCTCCCACTACTCCTGCTCGTGATCAGAGATGCACATATTGTCAGTCACAAAGGGACATGCTCAACTAGTTGAGGTCAAACAACTGACAAACAAATCTGTGGTATTGAGTAGAATATTTGCTGTAGCCCATCTTTTATACCAAGACAACAATGTACATGATAAAACTTTCAATTATTATTATTCTCTTCATCATAATTTCAGGTCACTTGAGAGCATTACTGATAATCTAGTACCTGTTACATATTCGTTTGCTGAGGTGGGTGATTTTTGAGCATCCAGCAGAATGAAAAACAAGACTGGCCAAAGGGCAGATGAACTCAGGTAAATCAATGGCCATACAATATCGTGCAATGGTTAGTGGCATGCTTACATCTCAATCAAATGAGGCATGAAGGAAATAAGTAACCATCTCCACAGCTTTGAAGTTAGTAGCAGCTGGCCAGTGGTAGCAATATGCCTTCATGTATGGTTAGAAGCCATGATGCAGAGCAAACATCTGGAATGATGTTTTATGGACTGGACATTTACCAAGTAAGATGGTACTGCAAGGTTTGGAGATGGTTTCAGACACTTTGATAATCTTCTACATTCTCATACAAGTACAGTTTTCCTATCTTTATCCTGCCGCTGGGCAAGAGAGTGTGTTTGATTAGCATGCTGCTCTTTCTCATCATCATCATCATCATCATAATTTTACATCTGTTTATCATGCTGGCATGGATTGGATGGTTTGAAAGGAGCTAGCCATCTGGATGCCCTTCCTAACACCAACCACTTTACAGAGTTACTGGGTGCTTTTACACAGAACCAGCATGGGTACTCTTACGTGGTATCAGCACAGATGCTCTTATGTAGTACTGGCATGGGTGCTTTTTATGTGACACTGGCACCCACAAGCTCCCAAAAAAAGAAACCCTTGCACCAGTCTAGTATCAGTGTCTAGTGAGTAAGACTGTATGACACAAACCTTCAACTAAGAGTCAAATAGTCGTGTTGCAGCAGTCAGGGTATTCCACACATCTGCAACAATGAAATACTGCCGCATCCATAGTTTCAGGCTCATGGAAGTTGGGGAATTAGACATTTGCAACAGTGAAGTACTCCACTTTCATAACTTGTAGCACATGGAAGGTGTAGTATAAGCAAGAACAGTCGTGATTCTCTGGTCCCCTGCATGGATATGTCCTCTGGTGCAGTGAAGAATGATTGAAGCTAGTGTCTTCATTGATCACCGATGGACAAACCTGATAACTTTAGACATCGACTTCTGTTCTTTTATTCATTTATTTATTTAGGTAGTTGCAAGGATATGGAATTTAACAGATGCAGCAGTAGCAGCAGAATTCACCAACTGATTTTGATTGCTATGCAAAGCTACCTTAATTAATATTAAGTAAACTGCAGTAAGCTATTAGAAATTTTTAGAACACAAAAAGAAAAAGCAATAAGAATGAGGAACTACACTTCCACCTAAAAGAAAATGTAACAAAATTGGCATATGTAGGGAACATTTTGGTGCAGAATGGTGACAGAAAGGATTCTTGAGGTTTTCTTTCAAGACAATGAAAGTAGTGCAATTAAATGGTTTCAAGAAATTGTAAACTATGTCAGAAATAAAGTTCAGACCGGAATAAATGACATCATATGCAGATAAACTCAAGTTAGTTGCATTAGACTGAAAATGCCAGATACACACTATTAATATCATCTTACATTTGCACCATGACCATTGATAAATCATAAGACTGAGTTCACAACCAGCATTTGGGAACAAACAACTTCACATATTTTATCAGAACTGTGGTCATCTATACATATAGGCATGTCTTTTGCAGGTGCCAGTGCCACATAAAATGCACTCATGCCAGTGTCATGCAAAATGCACTCATGCCTGTGCTGCATGAATGCACCCATGCAGTAGCATGTAAAAAAAAGCATCCAGCACACTCTCTAAAGTCGTTGGCATTAGGAAGGGCATCTAGTCATAGAAACCATGCCAAAACAGACAATTGGAATCTGGACAGCTCCCCAGTTGGCCAGCTCCTGTCAAACTGTACAGTCTATGCCAGCATGGAAAAAAGATGTTAAACAATGATGATGAAGATGATGGAAACAATAAATATAAACTTGGGAATTGATAACTTCACATAGTTACAAGAGCATGGAAACTTAATAAAAAATGAATTTAATTAGTGAAACAATACAAAAGAACAGGATTACAAACTGTTCATGAATTGTTTTTTAAATGATATAGTAATTAAAAAACTTTTAAGTAACAAACCAATATATTAAGTATATTATTATTGTTGTTACTTTCAATTTTATTTCTGTAAAGAGAGGGGCAGATGTGTCTGTGTGGTTAAGAAGTTTGTTTCTGAACCACATGGTTTTGGGTTCAGTACCTCTGCATGGTACCTTGGGCCGGTGTCTTCTACAATAGCCCTGGATCAATTAAAGCCTTGTGAGTGGATTTGGTAGATGGAAACTGAAAGAAATCTGTTGTGTGTGTGTGTGTGTGTGTGCATGTACATGTGCATGCATGTTTGTGTCTCAACAACAGGTGATAGCTATAAATGTGAGTCACTAGCATATAAGCAGTGTCACAGTGTCATTCATTCCCAAAATTCTATGAAAAAATGTCTGGCCATGGGCAAATACTTTGTTTGAAAACAGGTATGGGTTAGCAATAGGAAGGGCATCTGGCTGTAGAAAAATCTGCCTCAATAAGCTCCTTCCAACCCATGCAAGCTGGAAAAAGTGAATGGTAAATCAAAGATGATGAAACTATTTAATCTTTTAAGAACTTTCACCTGATGGTCTTCTTTTCTCTTCAATTGAAATTTATTATCCTAAGTACCTTATATTTTTTAACATTAGCAGTTTTTCATGACATTTGAAATTTTCTATTTTCTTTACAAAGGGTACCAAAGGATACATTGGATACCTTTGTGCAGAAGTCCATTCTGCTGCAAGCATTCAAGCCAGATCTCCTATTTAAGAAAACCCCTTCTCTTCTTCTCACCCATCTCAGAAGGGTGATGCACAATGCCCTACCCAAATGGCTACAAAATAAAACAAAAAGCCCAGTTAAACAGCTGATCCAAGTGAAATAGTCAATGTAGATTGATAATACAAAATTGTGACTAAAAGTGAGGTATTTATTGTCAACAAAGTGTTTGTGAAAAATAAAAATAAAATGGAAAGTATAACATTTGCAATACTTACAGAATAAATTTCATAAATTCCTTTAGTTCCTTCATCACATTCTCGACGAACCCAATGTCGATTTAGATAGGCACAAACACCATTCAAAACTTTACTTGAGAATTGATAATCTTCCCATTGTTTGGTATAAAACTTTAAGACATTTTCATCAAGCAAGTCTTTGCTGTCCTGTAAAATACAGCAATTGAAATATTTCAGATGACAAACGACAAGAAGAACTAAAAATAAAACAATCATTGCTGGTTCAATAAATATGAAAGATTTTTTGGTTTTTGTTTTTGCAGCGAAAAAAAACAAGATGACTGGATATCTAACCCTTTAGCATTTAAACCAGCCATACCCAGCCAAAATTTTCTACCTGCTTTATGTTCAAGCTGACCAAATCTGGCCCCTCACACCTATTTTACAATATCATCATTCGAGCGAGGTCGGTGCCAGTGCCGCAGGACTGGCTCCTGTACAGGTGGCACGTAAAGAACACTATTTTGGGCATGGCCGTTGCCAGTACTGTGTGACTGGCCCTCGTGCTGGTGACACATAAAAGCATCCACTACACTCTCGGAGTGGTTGGCATTAGGAAGGGCATCCAGCTGTAGAAACTCTTCCAGATCAGATTGGAGCCTGGTACAGCCTTCTGGCTTGCCAGTCCTCAGTCAAACCGTCCAAACCATGCTAGCATGGAAAGCGGACATTAAACGATGATGATGATTCAAAATATAAATTACCATATCATCACACTCTTGAAGATACAAGAAAATGCATGATTAATTCAAAACAATGTGAATGAATATAAATCATTTTTAACAGAATAATCTGAATGCTAAAAGGTTAATCTTGTAACATTAGTACAAAGCCTCTTAAACTAATATTTGCATAACAATCCATTATACACCAGTATCCAATTTAGACAATGAAGCAGATTAAGAAGTGTATGTTCCTTTACACTCTCAGTTCAAATTCTTTTTAGATTGACTTTCCTTTCATTCATGGAGAATAGAGAGATAAAATAAATACCAACCAAGAACCCAACTAAATCTAAAATTCATGACAATGTGTCTATGCCAGAAATAAATATTAATTTAAAAACAAAAAGAATGAAAAGGTGGCTAAGTTATATATATATATATATATATATATATATATATATATATATATACTGTTAGATCCCACAAAGTCATGTAGTTCTGTTGAAGACTGAACAAAAATGAGAAGTGGGAAGAAATGTGACATGGCAGTACCATATTTGATGGTATGTAAGATGTGCTTTTAAGGGAAAAAAAGCCATCCCAAAAAGGAAAAAAATTACCCCAGGACATATATGCAAAGTTGGACCTATATTACATCCTTTAATGCACGGAAAACTTCTTTTACCTGAATAAGCACTGCTGAGATTAGGGTGCATCTAATATACCCATGTGATCACCACTGAATATGGTACATTAGTTGCTTTTCCAGTTAATTTATTCAACATGTTTCCATAATTATAAGCAAAGTAAGAACAAGAAAAAGTAACAGTCTATTAAGTAATCGTAAAACATCTTGGTTTTAATTGTTGTACATTAAACATTTTAGCTTCCACAATGAACAGGATTTTTTTTTTAATATAAGTTGAAATAAATTACTTTTTCTAATGAATAAACAAAATTTTTCAATTCAAAATAACCTTATTTGGAAGAATTTTTCACATACGTGTGTATGTTTGTGTGCATGCATGCACATATAAAATACACTGTAGTTTCATTTTATTCCCATTTGTCTGTTAGTAAAGATTTACTTCTCAAAAACATATTCATCTTCTATTTTTGTTATTAATTTAAATATCTGCTGCCTTAAAAAGTTTGGAAGTATCTTTCTCTAGAATCCGAATAATGAATATTAGATGACTACTTACCTTTAACAATTTAACTAAGTAACTTTTCAGATATTCTTTCAATCGTTTGTAAAGTTCCAAGCCAACGAACTGTGCACCTCCAGTTGGCTGCTTAACTCTTTTGCCAGTAAGTGTTCTGGGCTGCTGTCCCTGACTGGTATTTTGCTGAACACTAGTACAGTAGTTATATACATGGCTTAAACAAGTCAAGGAAAAACAAATGAAGTTCAGCATCAGTTAGTAAATCAAATCTAGTCAAACCTGATAGCAACAGAATGAGATAAAACACATCAACAAGATAAAATGCATTAATGAGATGCAAATATTCAAAGACAACAGGAAGCAAAGAGAAACACAATGTAACAAGCACCAGGTGCATGTTACTTTTCAAAAAAACCTCATTTTTAAGCACATTACACTGTCAGTTTAATATTGGTTTGAAATTTTGGCACAAGGCCAGCAAGTCTGAAGGAGTGGGTAGGTTGATTACATCGACCCCAGTGCTCAACTGGTACTTACTTTATCAACCCCGAGAGGATGAAACGCAAAGTTGACCTCGGCAGAATTTTAACTAAGAATATAAAGATGGACAGAATACTGCTAAGTATTTTGTTCAGCATGCTAACATTTCTGCCAGCTCACCACCTTAGACCGTCAGCTTACTATTGCTTCTCAACTTGATAATATGACAGTCTATATCATAGAGTTGATATTTTGCTTTTAATACTCTAGTAAAAATTCATTACTGATTCCTTCATCATTGATCTTGGGTAACATGGTACAGTCAATTGTGAACCAAGTTATGCTTATTTAGGATTGATTTGTGATAACACAGGTCGGTGATCAGTCAAATATTCTGCTTGTACTAGAAAAATGTGCCCCAGCAGCCACCCACAATGTTCAGCTACCTAGAATGCACTGATCATTGGTAATGTTTACATGACTATGTTGCAAGGCTGCATATTTTTTTCATACAGATCTACATACTCCTACCCATCAACATGGGACCAATGAACAGGAAAAATATAGAGACACCTGATACTAACAAATGATGTAGATAAGTGTGTTCTCAACAAGAAAAGATAGAAATGATCTAGAAAATACATGATGGCAGAAGCTTTACTACAATGAGCTGCAAGTTTGATGCCAATGAATCTACTATTTGTTCCACTTACTGAGTGCATGGAGATGATTCATTTAACATTTTCTTTTTTAAATCAAATCCCTTGTTAGTTGTTTTCAAAATGTTGAAAACAACTAACAGGATACAACAAAATACTTTAATGTTGCTACACACAACCATAACTGTTAAGTATGGGATCTGATCAAAAACATGACAACTTCCCTCATACTGGCACTACAGAAAAAAAAAAAAGAACAACCGGTCAACTCTGTAAAGTATTTGGTGTTAGGATGGGCATCCAACAAAGCCAAAAATGAAACTTATGAGCAAGACGTAATCCCCTGACTCATCAAGAAGGACTGCAATGACTTGTCTAACTCATAAAAACATAGAAAGTGGACACAAAATGATGATGATTATGGTGGTGGTGGTGGTGGTGGTGGCAGCAGTGGCGGTGGTGTGAGAGAGAGAGATTATACAAATAAATATTCATGTTCATACATTCTTCTTTTTCTCTACTTTTATTGGCTTCAGTTAGTGGATTATTGCCATCCTGGAGACAACTTTCAAGAGCAATTATACCTATGGTTCCCAACCCTTTTGGGAGAGCAGTAATTCCAAATAAGAAATGGCTCAACCACTAAGACCTGTTCTACCAATGCCAGAACAGAAAGCAGATATAAAATTATGATGATGATGGACCTTAGTACTTTTCCTAGTGCATATTTTTACCTCTTCTCAGAAGAAACAAAATAGAAAATGTTTTATTAATATCTCAACTATTTTTTTTTTTTACAACCATTCAAGAGACAGTTTTATTTTTATTTTTAGCTTTCTTAACCCTTTACCTAGGTAAAAAAATTTGCATAAGTTAGTCTTAAACATCCATACTTGTTTACAGATTTATAGTAAGTCCTTGTTTCATACATTCTGCACAATAAAGCCAAGTCCCAAGTTACTCAGGTGGTTGAAAAAAAAATTGGCAATGTGTATCATATATGATACACAGAAGCCAGGGAAATATGCCCTGTGTATAACATATAATACACAAGATAGGCAAAGAGTTAAGCAACTGTTTTTACACCTTGATGTCTTTTCTACTGCTAGCTAATAAACTCTTAAGAATGAATCCACAATGGTCCTTGATTTAATGGGTTTTGTTTTTTCTTTGTAAAAATAAAAAATAAAAATAAAAAAATACTTTTGCTTATTTTTCACTTTGAATATAAATTCAATAGATAATGCGCAGAAAAGTGAATAAGCAAAACCCATACTTTGAAATAATTTGATAAATTATTAAAATGGATAGAAAGTGAGGAATATTTCTTTTAAAGTATTAGATTATTCACAGGTCAACAATTCACATGGAATGTCAATTATTTTCAGCCAGGTTTAGACCGAAATAAATAGAATAAAGTATTTAAAAATCCGATGTAATGCTAGTTTGTAACCACAGCTGATGGAACACTAAATTACTAAGAGAAATGCCTATAAGTAGTATATACTAAATGCCAAAAGCATTCACTAGAGGTAGTAGCTGAACTTTATTCAGTGTTCAGTCATGTTAATCATCATCATTAGTTTTGAACTCTACTTTTACAAGTTTGTTTGGCTCAGATAATATTTATTGAGACAGATTTTCTATGGCCAGATGCTATTCTTGTCATTAACCCATACCAGTTTACAAGCATAGTAATATTGACCAGACATGTGTTTCTAGAGGACAAAAATTTGCAACCATCACATGATGTCAAGAAGTGGATGTGCAAAAACACACAGACACATATAGAAAGGGCTTCTTTCAGTTTCCAACAACCAAATCCACTCACAAGGCTTTGGCTGTTCTGAGGATATAGCAGAAGACACTTACCTAAGGTGCCACACAGTGGAACTGACTCCAAGACCATATAGTTGGAAAGCAAACTTTTTAACTACACTATGGCTGTGCCTACAAAGTGGAATAGAAACTAATCTCTCTTAGTAAATGCTCAGGTCTATCAGGAAACATTCTCAGAAAACCTGGCACTTAACTGTTTGTGAACTGAGACACATGACATTTAAATAGCCTGCACCAGAGCCTCGACAAAAACATTTGAAGGAGATATATACTCATGACTCTTGAATTGATAACATTGTTTTTTTGCAGGTTTGAATGTTTGAGTTGAATCTATTTGACATGCAATGGAATATTATGCTCCTTTCTGTTCCCAAGATAACAAACTCTACACTTAAAACACAAACATTTATCATACTTGCACCAATAAAATGTAGCTGCACCTTACTGCCACCAATAAAATGTAGCTATACCATACTGCTGCCGATAAAATATAGTTATCTTTCAGAAAGCTCCTGGAATAGAAAAACAGATGATTGATGAATTAGATTAGAAAAATTTGTTATATACATATTAATAATTAAAAAAAAAAAAGTTTCTAATAAGGTTACGTTTATACAAGGTGTCAAGAGCAAAAATTTGCAGACATCCATCAATGGAACCAAAACATTATTATTCAAAGAAAAGGATACGTATATAATTGAATATATCGACTTTTTGCCATATTTTCTCGCCTGTATATCTGCTCAATACCCTCCTTGAGATCATCCCAGATCTGATCCAAACCTGTTGGCCGGAGTCCGTGAGGATTGTGATTTTTAGTAATGCCAGACATTTTGAAAATAGAAATGTGGACGAAAAAAATGTGTTTCTAGTGCTAACAGGCACAAAGTCACAAACAGAGTGGTCAGCAACTCTGGGGTTATTTTTAAGAAAGTTTACACACTTTAGTATATGGCATTGCTGTAAACCTGAATAAAAGAAAAGACAAAAAGTATTTTTTTAAATTTCCAAAATGTATTCATCAAACAATATTCAACATTCAAGAGGCAAAAAGACTTTTTCTTTTAAGACAACTGACTGACTACACAGTGAACACAGAAAACTCAACATATATAATTCAGGAAGAAAAATAGAAACCTCTGATGAACTCTCACTAATTTGCAAATACATGTAAGTGAAGCTCACATAAACAATTGTTTTATTTATTATTATAGAAACAAACAGTAACAAAGGAATCAATCACTGTCAAACAGGAACAGGTGACAACTTCAATGCAATTGTGATCAAAGATGGTAGTGGTTGAGTGAAACGTAAAGAAAAAATAAAACTTTAGAGGAATCAATGAAAGAGGGAAGAAAGGGTGTTCTTTTCCACTCTAGACACAAGGCCCGAAATTTTTAGGGAGGGGGGGGGGGCAGTCAATTAGATTGACCTCAGAATACAACTGGTACTTAATTTATCGACCCTGAAAGGTTGAAAGGCAAAGTCAACCTTGGCGGAATTTGAACTCAGAACATAAAGACAAACGAAATACCACTAAGCATTTCACCTAGCATGCTAACATTTCTGCCAGCTTGCCACCTTGAGGAAGGGGTGATCAAGACAAAGATGTAGTCAGATATTTTGATTCTATATTAAGAAAGCTAAAGTATAGGCCAGTTAAAAGTGAGTTCTGTAATGTAAGTAAATTGCTATTCTGTTACATTAATGCAAACAGCTAACAAGTCAACCTTATAAATTAGCTACTTTGAAAATTAAGAATGATATACTGAAAATAACAATGAATACATGATAAATGGTAATTGGAAAGCAACACAACTATTTCTTTCTTTTCAACAACTACCACAGCTCATTGCTCACACTATTTATAGTGCGACCTTTACATAAGCAACTAATCTTAGAACTGGTTCAAAGACTTAACCCTTTTGCATTTATACTGGTCATAGCTGACTAGATCAGGCCTCTCACACCTACCCTACATTGTCATTCTAAAAATAAACAATTGCATCATGATTAATTCAAAACAATGTGAATAAATAATCTGAATGCTAAAGAGTTAAAGATACCATATTTATAAAAGAGCTTTGGGTAGTGAAAAACGAACGCTTCTGTTCATTAAGAGAAGTATATCAGTCATATATACAGCAAATATTGTACAAAGAAAGTATGGACAGATAGCATGTAATGTAGTTAAACCCATGTTTGAAAATGAAAAATTTCACATCATTTTAGAGAAGAATTTGCAACCCAGTTAACTATTTATCAATGGTCTTTTCTGTTCTTTTAACTTTTTGTTGTGTATTGAACTCCTAATCAATATATAACAAATGTTGTACACTTGTTTAAATAATTAAAAACCTCCAGTCACATGGCATGCACAAGTTTTATGTGAACTTGTCCATTTATATATATATATATATATATATATATATATATATATATATATATATATATATATATATATATATTTATATATATATATATATATATATTTATATATATATATATATATATATTTATATATATATATATATATATATTTATATATATATATATATATATATTTATATATATATATATATATATATTTATATATATATATATATATATATTTATATATATATATATATATATATATATATATATATATATATATATATATATATATTTATATATATATATATATATATATTTATATATATATATATATATATATTTATATATATATATATATATATATTTATATATATATATATATATATATATTTATATATATATATATATATATATATTTATATATATATATATATATATATTTATATATATATATATATATATATTTATATATATATATATATATATATTTATATATATATATATATATATATATATATATATATATATATATATATATATATATATATATATATATATATATATATATATATATATATTACAATTAAAATAAACGGCGACACAGTTGATTCCATCACTACAAGATTAAGGTTGTTGTTACTCCTCATACATTCTGCTGTTGGTTGTGTTTCCACTACGGCAAGATAGAAGTTCACAGTTTACAGCTATTTGATCCTTGTTCCTATACCTGTCCTAAGCAAATAACAAGACTTGAGACTTCACTCCTGTTTTTTTTTTGGGGGGGGGGGGGGTTAAAAGCTTTGCAGCCAAATTTAGGACCAAGTGTGTCTGTAAACTTTTGCACACAAACTTAGTTCTGATAGCAAAATCAATGGAATAAGCTGTAAGATAAGTTCAAAATTTAGAAATAAGGTCAAGTATCAAAACGTCTGCATTAACCCTTTAGTATTCAGGTTATTCTGCCAAATGTAATGTTTGTTTATTTATATTATTTTAAATTAATTATCTCATAGCTTTGATATTTCAATGGTGTGATGGTTTAGTTTTAGAAGGAAATTGTAGGGTTGATGGGAGAAACCAGATCTGGCCATTTTCAACATAAAACAGGTTAAATATTTTGGCTGGATATGGCCAGTTTGAATGCTAAAGGGTTAATACAAATATTTCAAACTTTGACAGAGCAACAGAATCCGCGTATTATAAAACCAATGTATACAGTAAAACGGGCACAAGATAAAAAGGAATTCTTTGAAGACTGACAACCCAACAAATCTTAAATAGTTAAAGACAAGAAAGTATTTCAATGAAACTATCTATATAGACTATGATACAAGAGAATGTACCTGTAAACGCTTTTGCTTGCTTCTTTTACCTAAACCTTATAATCAATGCTGATGGTGGAGTGAATATAATCCATAGAGCCAGGTATAAATCTAGAGGATTTGCTAGTGATAATGTCAATAAAGAAATTCTCTCAGTATACAGAATATATGCCAGACACAGTATAATTAGAGGACTGAAACCATCTGGAATGAAATAGGATGAATGTGAGCAGATGGGTGTACAACAGTGTCTGTGTAACTTGGACAGAATAATTACTAGATATTTTGTTTGAAAACATCAGTTTATTGGGTTTTTTCAGAGATATATATTCACTGTCATTATCATCAACATCATTTAACATTCATTTTTCCAAGCTTGTAAGGATCAAACAGAATTTGCTGAGGCAAATTTCTTTAGCCAAATACCTTTCCTGTCACCACACCTCACTTATTCCCAAGCAAAGTAATATTTTCCACATGATGTCAATAGTCCTCACATCATGTAGAAAAAACACAAACATGCATATGTTATTGTATATATTAAATGGGCCGCTTTCAGTTTCCATTCA
Source organism: Octopus bimaculoides (assembly GCF_046866305.1). NCBI lineage: Eukaryota > Metazoa > Mollusca > Cephalopoda > Octopoda > Octopodidae > Octopus > Octopus bimaculoides. Next base: position 78,298,115 of record NC_142933.1, read on the forward strand.
CCAAATCCACTCGTTAAGCTTTGGTCAGCCTGGCTCTATAGCAGAAGACACTTGCCCAAGGTGCCACAGAATGGGATCGAACTGAACCTAAGACCGTATGGTTGGGAAGCAAGCTTCTTAACCATACAGCCACACCGCACCTACATGCTCATGCTTACACCTACATACGAGTCAAAAATTATCCGCACTTTTGCCATAACATATCTTAATTACTGTCACACTGCCTTCTGCAGATGTGTGCTTATAGCTGGTACTATTGTGGCACGGGAGCCAGTCAGGCAGCACTGGTATTGAGTATGCTCAAATTACATGCCACCAGCACTGGCGTTGACCACACTTGAATGGTACTTTTTATGTGCCAGTCAGGCAACACTGGCATCAACCACACTCAAATGGTGCTTTTTACATGGTGCCAGTCAGGCAGCACTGGCATCGGCTATGCTCGAATGGTGCTTTTTACATGCCACCAGCACGGGTACCAGTCAGGTAGCACTGTCATCGACCACGATTGAATGGTGCTTTTTATGTGCCAGTCAAGCAGCACTGCCATTGGCCATGACCATGATTTCACTTGGCTCAACAGGTCTCTTTTCAAGCACAGCATATTGCCCAGGTGCTTTTAAACAGGCCAGTTATGTTACACTGGCATCAGCCACAACTACGATCTCACTTGGCTTGCTGGGTCTTCTCAAGCACAGCATATCTCCAATGGTCTCGGTCGCTTGTCATTGCCTCTGTGAGGCCCAACATTTGAAGGTCATGTTTCATCACCTCATCCCATGTCTTCCTGGGTCTACCTCTTCCACAGGTTCCTTCCACTGTTAGGGTGTGACACTTCTTCACACAGCTGTCCTCATCCATACGCAACTCCTAACCATTCCAGCGCAGTCGTCTCTATATGGGGGGGGGGGGGGTAAATGAATTACACTTCACCAAAATGATGGTTATGGGACTATATCAGAAATCATTATTATATTATCAAATATGGCTTGTGAACGAGTGAATCATACACTAAAATCAGATTGAGAGAATCAAAATAAACAGATACAGTTAAGTAGATAAATGATTATCAAAGCAATATACAAGGAAAAATTTAGATCAAAGACACTTTTTGACCTATAAAACAAAGTGGTCAAGGACAGAAATAAATAGAAAGAAAATAGATAAGATAAAGGCTATAAAATAAAAATTTCCAAGAAAGAGAGTCCCTATCGTTTGTTTTGATAATTTCAGAAAGTATTTCCCTCGTTGCAGATTTCATCCAGATGTAACAAACTAAAGATTCTTTACACTGGGGTTGACTTTTCTTCACTGCAGCTGATAAAGTAAACATCAATGGGTTACTGGCAACCATCCAGTACTACATTACCATACTACATCATCTGTTCTCTCTGCTCTCTATATACAAGTTTTGGCTTTATGCCTAATCAAAACAAATCATTATTATTACTATAAAGGAGAAATGTAATTACCAGTTCCTGGTTCATGAATTAAAAGGCAATGAACTAAACTACGGTCCCCAGTCAAAGGATTTAACTCAATTCTTTCTACATTTTTATGGTTGTATGATTGAATAGGAAATAACTATTTGCAAGGTCAATTTCAGCCCAATAAAACACAGGCCAGGCATTTACTGGACTCATTCATGAAATAGTTGCTGTTTTGTTAGTGCTGTACCTTTTCTTTCCATTTCCCATTATTTCACTCCTAGTATTTCTCAAGGTGGGAAGTAGCAATATTTTGGTGGTTGGTAGGTTACTTCAGAATAGGATGTAAGTAACAAGTGAATAAAAATGGCAGGTAATCTTTGTTTTACCAACCTATCTAAAATCATGTTAATTTATATTCCAAATACCAGCTTTTACTAAATTTTTCTTTAATTTCAAAATTAACTGAAACAAATTCAATACAAATATGGTAACAAAAGGATTAAGTCTTTTATTTATAATTTCTCATGACCTTATGTTATATACTAACTTTGTCCCTTCATGGAGGAGCACATTTTTTGGGGGGTGTTGAGGGGTTATTTGAAGTGGCAGAGTGGGGGTACAACAACAGTTGAGAAACACTCATTTAAAGCAAAAAAGAATGAGTGGGGCTATCACAATGCTAAAGAAAAGAGAGCTCAATAATATTAATTCAAGTAAACTAAAACATCTTTACAACTTCATCGGTTTTAACTCTTTATTGTAACAAATCAAAAACACCCAAGACAAGATCATAATAAAAATTATTAATTTGATATTTAAAAAAAATTGGGAAAATGGGAAAAGTTAATTGCTATGGTGTTTCAGATACAGTTTCTTTAGTACAGAGAGTAGAGTGGAAAGTGAAGAGGAAAGCTAAAAAAAGCCATGATAACAATAGTGGTTTCAAATTTTGGAACAAGGCTGGCAATTTGAGGGGAGGGGTAAGTCAATTACATCAACCCCAGTACTCAGCTAGCACTTATTTTATCAACCTCAAAAGGATGGAAAGCAAAGCTCATCTAAGCAGAATTTGATCTCAGAATGTAAAGAGCTGGAAGAAATGCCATTAAGCATTTTGTTTAACATGCTAATAAGGCTACCAACTCACTGCAATAAAAGTTATAATCAAAATATAAAGAGCAATCCAGGCAAAAATGCCCATTTGGAACTAGTTGTACATATACACAAAGAGTTTATAGCACAACTTATTAGGAAGAGAATTAGCTTAGATTAAAGGTAATTCAGATTGATACTAGAAAGGGGTCCCAGCTCTCAACTGTTTATTACAGCACCCTAGGTCATAACAGGGAAGCTTAAAACTGGTTGTTCATGGGATCAGCCAACAACCTAGTTATCACAGTTGAATCCAGAAGAAATTCCATGCATGAAAGCAAAGACTAAAACTGAGAATTTTTAAAATAAACCCCACAAAGACAAAAATCCAAATTAGACAAAAGAAAACAGGACTAACACTATTTGGGAAATGACTGTGCTCAATATACAGAAAAGGAGTTGTTAATAATTCCATACAATGTATCCAATGTAAATCATGATTGCACAAATGATACAGTAGGATCACAGACAAGCTGACAGAGGACTGGGTTTGTATCTGATGCACCAGAATGGATTGAAAGCTCTTTGATATAGCTGATAACTTCTGGTATCTAAGTGATCTAATCAGTAATAAAAGTGAGTTTCAAGATTTCAGTAGCAGAATAAGAATGGGCTGGAAAAAGTTATTACTTCTGTTGGTAGCAAAGGGATTCTTCAAATGAAGAGTAATTGAGTGATGCTCAAGTATGAAATGAAGAAGTAAGAGTTGAGCAATGAGGACTATGAAGGTTGAAAACAAATAAGGTAACCATGCTTTGCTGATGTGTAGCGTTAGTGTGAATGATAGGTGGAGTAAAAATGAGTTGAAAGAAAAACTGGGCATAAGTTGAATGGTTTATAGCAAAGAGACTGTATTGATACAGATATGTGATGCCTAAGGAGGACAATGGTTAGGTAAAGAAGTGTCAAGTGATCCCAGTGGAAAGAACTTGTGAATGAAGAAGGCCATGGAAAGTGGTAAAGGTTGATCTCAAGATGCTCAATGTTACAAAGAAGATGACCAGAAACTACAAGAGGCTTTATGCTAGGCTGAAGACACATTTAATTCATGCAAGCATTGGAAAAAAAACAAAAAAACATTAAACAATGATAATGAAAGTGCAAACGAGGCAAGTGGGCAACCAGCTGGAAATACATTGAGTCAGTAGTTCTACAACCAACTTTTAATTGTAAATAGGTACCACTCCATTCAAAACTGCAGTAGCACTGGCTAACTGAGAAGTAGTCCATTCAACTCCAGTTAGGAAACCTCTACATCAAATCACATCCTACTATTTTAAAAAGGGAAGCACATATTAGATAATTTACTCCTAAATACTTGTTCTAAAAAGACAAGATGGTCAGAACCAGAATCAGAAATGACTTGAAGTTGAACAATTCCTTCATTGGCTTGATGAATGCAATGAGAAGCTGTGATAATTTTTTTTCATTTATACATCCCCACCCACACACACACGTCTTCAACTGTGAAAAAACAATTGCATATTTGCATATGTGTGTACATGTGTAAAAGAGTACAAATATTTAAAAGAATAGGAGGGCAGACAACCATCCAAGAGATCAGCAACTCTGTGCTCAACATTTATGTGCTCTGAACAGGACACATAATTTTCAAAATGGTTCAATCCACTTTGCTGTGAATATGTAATGAATTAAATTCTTCTTGTGAGAAAAGTCGAACAAGAGTAAAGCAATAGCAAACTACCTCTATGATATACAGAGCAACTCTGTGGCCATGTATGGTCTAGATAGTCACTAGTGTTTAGATTTAACAGGATGGATTCAGACACATATAAAATTAAAAATAACTACTAGTTTCAAATAGTTCACAAAATCTACCAAGATTGTGAGTATATTCTATTAAATATAATGGCTGAGTGTTTAAGAGATTGACAAATTGTGTCCCTTCACTAACACTATGCTATATCTTTGGTTTAGACATCTGACTATCTCTGGTCCACTACAACTAGATGTAGAAAAGTACACAATCAAAGTTCATCAGGCGCAACAGGTCATTGCACAATGTGTCTTTTTTTAACTTGCAGCGGTAAAATCAATTTCTCTCATGAGTTATTGTATAACACCGGAAGTAATGCTGCTGTTAAGTCAAATCATCAAAAGCCACCTGGCAGTGCACAACTCTTCCTGGAGATGTGAGAATAATCAATCAACACTGTTTTACTGTTTTTTTTAATGTATTTTGCTAAAGGCAGTACCTACATTGTTCTCAGGATATCCTAATCTGTGGCAAAAAGGTAAATGGGCAAAGTAAACGCTTTTTAAAATTAACTTGAATTCTAAAAAGCTCAGAGGTTCAAGAGAAAATCAAAGGAGATGGACTTTGAAAGAAAAAAAAAAAGACTGAGTACAACACAAGCAAACACTCTACCACATACAGACACAACCTCATTCATATATGTATACTAGCAGCTAAGCCTGGTTTCACCCAGTTGGTTTGGATGATGTGGCTGTAAAACCTGCTCTGTGTAAGCATTTTACTTGTTTGGGCATGCTTATATTAAAAAACAATTTTAGAATGACTTTTTTCTGTCAAAACACTAAAAATAACTGACCAACAAAAAAAAAAACAACCAAGATTCAACCAAATCAAAAAATAAACCCAAATACTAAGTGAACAAAGATGAACCATCCCACTTCCATTGCACGTGCACACGCACACACATTCACATACCCCCCTTTTACATACACACACATATATTCACACAGAGTTGAAATGCTGTTTGATTTATTTTTACAGCGTACAATTTTCATCATCCCACTACCAAGTATGACATCACACCCTTCCTTCCTTCCTTATTCATCTATCACCCCTTCCTTTCTCATTCATAAGCACAAGCCTATTATTATAGTAGATTATGTTGGTAACCATGGGAACTGTGAAAAAAGTACGAAGCCCAGCATCACCACCGGATCATTCTACACATGTGTAATTTTTCGTGCAATTCCACCCAGCCGTTTGACCAGGAATCCCAAGACAAGAAAGAATCACTCATATCAAATTTATATGTATAGATTCACACATATATACATACAAGTCAAATGAAAATAACTCAGAAATATGTTTTTTATAAATTATTCTCAGAATAATAGGAACTGAATAAACATTTTTTGTGTGTATCCATTAGTTCATAAATAAAACATATATAATAGCTGTCGGCACTGAAATTGATACATAATATATTCCTGCATCATACCTCTTTGAGGCAGTGTCACAAACCATTTGATGTTAGGTTGTAATATGTATTTCCTTCCCAAATTATTGAACAATTTGCAATAACCACAACACAGGTTTATTTCATTGTTTTTGATAGGTACTGCATTTGTGTATGACAAAATCAAAAAATAACTAATGCAAAACCACCATCGATAGATAGAATACAGGTTTTATAGTTTAGTTATCTGTAGGATATCTAGTCCTGAGGGCAATATAGGAACCTAGTATTGTTATTGATTTCTTTGGAGTAATCATGAAGATGTTGTATTAATCTCAGAAGGAAGAAAAGAAAAGTTAACTGAAACAGGATCTGAACTGAAATTTAGAAGAACAAGACTAATTTCAATATATTGGATAGTATTTTCAGGTGGTGAACAGGCAGAATTGTTAATATGCTGGGTATTTCATTCATTTCTATATTCTGAGTTCAAATTCCACCATGGTTGACTTTGTCTTTCATCCTTTCGCAGTCAATAAAATAAGTACCAGTTGAACCCTGGTGGAGCTGATGTAATCCACTTTACCCCTCTCCTGAAATTGCTGGCCTTGTGCCAAAACTTGAAACCAGTATATTGCAAGGTACTCGATTCTGTCAGCTAACCTATCACTGTGCACAAGCCTAATATTGTACTACATGTAATGATAATAAACATATTGAGACACTTGAGAAAAAAAGTATTTCAAAATGATCGTTTAAAATTATATTCTGTACATAATTTCAAAGAAAACCAGAAAGTTTTGTGAAGTTTAAGCAAAAGATTTATCAAATGTAGCTGCTATCATAAGCTACAATGAAGGTCTCTGATATTATTCAAAAATCTAAGCTGACTAATGTGAGGTCTTTTCTTTTATTCAAATCCAGTATGCTCTCCTAGAAATGTGAAAGACTTCAAACCAACATACAATAACTTAGTAATTGACAGACTTGTTCACTTTTGTTCATTAAACTCAAAGCTGTAAAAAGAGAAGAGCAATACATTTACTGATGGCATTGATAAGAGATGAATACAGGGAGTGTCATCATCATCATCATCGTTTAACGTCCGCTTTCCATGCTAGCATGGGTTGGATGATTTGACTGAGGACTGGTGAAACCGGATGGCAACACCAGGCTCCAATCTAATTTGGCAGAGTTTCTACAGCTGGATGCCCTTCCTAACGCCAACCACTCAGAGAGTGTAGTGGGTGCTTTTACGTGTCACCCGCACGAAGGCCAGTCAGGCGTACAAAATGGCATGTTTTTGTGAAGAGAAACAGTGACTCACACTTTCAAGCACGTTTACACACACAGTGCGTGTATAAATGCATATTTATATAAATGGATATATATCATATACACACTGTGTATCTGTGTGTACACACACACACATATATATCATCATCATTGTTTAATGTCTGTTTCCCATGCTGGCATGGGTTGGACGATTTGACATGGGCAGGCTAGTTGGGGAGCTGTTCAGGTTCTAATTGTCTATTGTGGCATTGTTTCTATGGCTGGATGCCCTTCCTAATGCCAACCACTGAACAAAGTGTGTGGTGAGTGTTTTTACATGTTACTGGTACGGGTGCATTTATGCAGCACGGGTGCTTTTTATGTGGCACCAGCACCTGAAAGGACAAGCCTGTATGTATGGAAGACTGCAATTTTACTTAGCTTGGTGCGTCTTCTCAAGTACAACAAATCACCACATCTTCCAGTCCTTTGTCATTTCCTCAGTGAGGCTCAGTGTCCAAAGATCCTTTCTCACCACTTTGTCTCACATCTTCCTGGGTTTACCCCTTCTACAGGTTCCCTCCACAATTAGAGCTTGGCGCATCTTCACACAGCTGTCCTCATCCATACACATCACATGACCAAACCAGCACAATCTTCTCTCTTGCACACAACATCTGATGCCCCTTATACCCAGTTTTCATCGTAAATCATTTACACTCTATCATGCATGCACTGAGATTACTGCATGACAGAGTGTAAATGATTTAGGAGGAAAACTGGATATAAGAGGCATCAGATGTGTGCAAGAAAGAAAACTGCGTTGGTTTAGTTATGTGATGCATAAGGACAAGGACAGCTGTGTAAATATATATATATATAAACATATATATATATATATATATATATATATATATATATATATATACTCTCCTTCCTGTGTTACCTCCCATATCTCTTTCCCAGATTTCAGAGTTGGCAGTCTAAATGTAGGCACACTGAAAGGTAGGTCTAGCGAGATTGTAGAGATGCTTGAACGGAGACATGTTGATGTATATTGCGTACAAGAGGTAAGATGGAGAGGAGCTTCAGCCAGAGTCCTGACAAGCAAAGCACATAGGTATAAACTCTTCTGGGAAGGTAATAGTGATGGAATAGAGGGTGTGGGCATACTTCTTGCAGAGAAATGGGTGGATAAGGCCGTAGAGGTAGTGAGGGTGTGCGATAGAGTACTTAAACTCAGGCTAGTCTTGCAGAATGGTATAGCTACAATTATCTTCGCCTATGCCCCACAAGCGGGCCTACCAAATGAACAGAAGGATCACTTTTATGATATTATTCTGCAGGCTACCTCTTTGTGGCTGGAGATTTTAATGGGATGTCGGACAGCAATCTGGTATCTCCCATGGTGTACATGGGGGCCATGGAGTCGGTACCAGAAATGAAGAGGGAACTAGGCTCCTAGAGTTCTGCAATGCAAATAACCTATTGATCTGCAACACCAACTTCAGGAAGCCAGCTAGCCACCTGACTCAAGAGGATATGGGATGAAATGGTGAATGTTGACCTTAGGATCCTGAACCTCACAGAGGAAATGACAAAGGAATGGGATATCTGGCGATACGAGGTTCTTGTGAAAACCAGCCCATCGTGATGAAACTGACTTCTCAAAGCACTGCGTGGACGTATATTGTGTATACATATATATATAAGCATGCATATATAGATATCTGTGTGCGTGTCTATGCATGTGTGTACGAGCACCCCAATCAATCAATCCCTACCACCACCATATCATTCAATGCAGCTCCCCACCAGCATCCGTATACCACTTTTCTCTCTTGCTACTCGGAATCATCTCACTTGTTACCTATTCTTCATCAATATTGTTCTCCACACCCAAATGTTAAAGTGGCCTTCCTTCACCACCAAATTATCTCTTATGCATTATGCCTGTTTTATCTCTCTACACTGCTCCAACAATCTACCAACCAAAACATGTCATCTCTCTCTCTCTCTTCTTCCTCTATCAATAGTATTGTTACTACCGTACAGCCAGTATCCCTGTAGCCTCCCCAACTCAAGCACCCTTCCCCTCAATCCTTACAGATATTGCCTACCTCCCTTTCCCACTTCCCCTATCTCTTCCCCACACACACCCTGGTAAACCCTCATTTCCCTCACCTGCTTCTACTCCTGTTACCTGAGGTGCCACCAGGGCACCTCATCCCCACTGTGTACTTCCTTGGAGATACCTCTAATTCATCTTCATTCTCTCTCTTGAATATGAGCAGCCATCTAGCTCCTGTACAAGAAAATCCTCTACTCCAACTTCTTCCCATATACCTAAACCCCCACCTAACATATGGAAGCAACAGTTTCACTACCAGGGTTTTTCTGACTTGTGAGCTACATGGTGACTTCAATAATGCTGGTGATACGAAAAATGCATTATATATTATTTTCCCCGTTGCTTTCTCCACTCTGCTATATTCCATCCTTAACATCTCTCTTATCTGCTGCTATTATCATCACTCTCAATGCCCTTACATATCTACCACAACCCATGAGCCACTCCTATATCTCACACCATCATTTGCTACAGTCACCTCTACTCCATCTGTTTCACATTCTTATGAAATTTCCCCTCTAATCACCCTGTCCAACCATCTCTACCACTGCAATTATATTCATATCCTACCCACTGTGCTTTGAGCTGATGCCAACCAATAAATCCACAGTAGTATGTCACAAACAGGAGCCAACAATGCTCAACAATTACAAACACCAAATATGGAGATCACCAGTGAAGATAGTGCATAGGTACTTGAAATGATCCTTCCTGACTCTTAGTATTGTGCATGACAGAGACCTGTTCAAACAGTCACACACCAGTGGATACTAACTGGCATGATTACATGATAATATATAATGCAAAATCACTGATTTGTTCAACAACTAATTGGGCAAAGTTGCCAGTATAGTTGGGGTCAGTGACAGTGAAATCTTGACCTACACAACAGTCAGGAAATTCTCCTGAGAACATTCCATGATAATCAATGGAAACAGTTGAAGAAAGCTGGAGATACAACACAGCTAAGCTGGAGTCCTTGAGCACAGTCTTCACGCCACTCATAAACCCACTTATAGACACTGCTCATAAACAGTGCTCATAAACTTACTTATACACATTGCTCATAAACCTACTTATACCCAGTTGTTTTTTTTCTTTTTAGTTAACTTCTGAAGCCATTCATGTAGACAAACATACCATACAACTTTACACACATGTATCAAACAGTAAGCACTGCACTTAGAGAGAAAGTGTCTTTGTTGCAAATGAAATTCATAGTTCCAGCTATTATATTTGCCATACAGTTGATACAATTACGATGGCTCATCATATCCTTACTACAAGAAGTAAAGACATTACACTACACCACACAAAAACCAACTCACCAGGAAAACATTAGTGGCCAACACAGCTATACTTAAATTAGCCAATTAATAATGCAGACATTACTTACAAAATAGTACAATGCTAAAATAAACACACAGACAACAGACACTAGTCAAAAAACAAAAAATAAGTCCTTAATGACTAATTAATTTAAGTAAAAAAATCCAAATTTCAGCACATTACACACACATACACACATTCATAAATGTACGGGTTTCATAGAACAAACAGGATAAATAGAATTCAATACATTATTATATTCATATACACATACATATATTTATACATACATTACACACACACATATATTTCTTTATTGCCCACAGAGAGCCAAACATAGAGAGGACAAACAAAGGGATTAAGTCAATTACATCGACCCCAGTGTGTAACTGGTACTTTTCTAATCGACCCCAAAAGGATGGAAGGCAAAGTCGACCTTGGCAGAATTTGAACTCAGAATGTAATGGCAGATGAAATACCACTAAGCATTTCGCCCGGCATGCTAACGATTCTGCCAGCTCGCTGCCTCATATATATATATATATATATATATATATATATATATATACACACACACATACTGATATACATATACACACACACACATACTGATGATGATGGTTGCCTCTCATTGTCTGAAAAAGGCAGTTCTGCTATTTCTTGCTCAACAACTGGCACAGATGATTTGTTTATAATGATCAAATGTTTGTGCTATACATTAGCTCACTCCCTCCATCAAATCAATGTAGGCTGTATGTCAGGTTTTCAGATGATGGTAGAGCAACGTGAGATGAAGTGTTTTGTTCAAGAACACAACACACCACTCAGTCCAGGAACTGAAACCATGATCTCATGTAAGTGAGTGCAACACGCTAACTACTAGACCATATGCTCCCACACATATATGCGCGTGCGTGCGTGTGTGTGTGTGTGTATTTATCAAAATTTGATAAGCATCATGCATGATATTTTGCCTTAATTTTAGTGAAGTGTCTCTTAACATACTTTGGCCTTGAAAAAGGAGAATGTTGTCATGTTTTGCAAAATTTAAATAACACTAATGAATTTTGAAATGGAATACAGATTCCAATAAAAAAATAACATAATTGAAGGTCATATTATCTCAAAATGGAAAGCATGCTATTGTGTTAAGGATTATACTGAGACCTCCATGTATACCCTGCTAATCACAATTTCATTACAGTCTCCAATCTGATTGGTTTTCACAATGAATCAATAAATCACAATGAAAATTAATGAAACCCACTCCAACTGGGTTTCCCAGAACCTTGATTTCATATCACATAAAACAGGTGTTTTCTTCCCAACTAATCCATTAGCTCATGTTGTTTTGTCAAAAACTACACAGAAAGCTGCATTAATAGTGACAATGTCAAAGAAAAGTCACCAATACACTGAAGTTTTTCAGCCTTTAAATCACCATCCACAACACACAAAACAGCTGCTAACAAACAGGTGTGTGTGTGTGTGTGTGTGTGTGTGTGTATACACAGACATACAGATATATAAACATAATGCCAAATCAGGCAATAGAGGTTGGTGCAGTCATCTGACTAGCCAGCTCTTGTCAAACCATCCAACCCATGCAAGCATGGAAAACGGACATTAAATGATGATGATACACAGAGACATTTATACATACATAACATTCATCATTTCATCCTTTAACATCCACTTTTCCATGCTTACATGGGTCAGATGGAATTTGTTAAGGCAGATTTTCTATGGCTGGATGCCCTTCCTGTCACTAACTTTCACCTGTTTCTAATCAAGGTAATACTTTTCTATTTACCAGGTTGTTTTACACAGAAAACTGGAAACTAACAACATTGCTTGTATGATGATGATGCTTGTTTATAACCATCACAAGATGTCAGACAAGATTACACACACACACACAACAGACTTCTTGCAGTTTCCATGTACCAAATCCACTTGCAAGGCTTTGATCAGTCTGGGCTATAATAGAAGATAGTTGCCCAAGGCTTCATGAAGTGGGACTAAACCCAAGACCACATGTCTGGAAAGCAAGCTTCTGAAACAGTCAACCCTGAATACATACACGCACATGTGGAGTTGGTACACAAAACATTTGACTTCATCTCTTCACAGATTCCGACTCCTCTATTTGTAATTACACTAATCATATTTTTCTTACACTGACTAAAAGACATGATATGCAAAGCCAGTGTAGTTCACCATGCTACCTTTTAGCACCTTAATCAGTTAAAATTTAGGTTTTTATGTTACTGCACCTTTTATCATTGTTATAATATATCTTCTAATTTAGGTTTTGTTGGAACTCCTGTAATGTTGCATGAGTGGTAGGCTTGATACCTGTAGCCTATGGTACCATGCTATTTGTTCTCTGCAACTATCAAGTACTTTCCTGATGATTCTGGTCATGCCACGAGGCAAACATTTTGCAACAACTCTACTGTACACCCCATTCCCATTTTCTATATCTTCTTCTCAATATGTCTTGATACTGTCCCTAAGGCCTCAATAATAATTGGCACTGTCTTCACCTTATTCATCTTCTACAGTCAGGCTATCTCGTATTTAAGAGGATATACACTTCTACTTTACTGTCTTCTTTCTTAACTATCCATGAGTCAAATGGGCATGCAACATCAATTACAGAGCATACATAGTTTAATTTGTTCACCACCATTAAGTCTGGTTAGTTGTGCTCAAACACCTGATCCGTTCGCATCAGAAAGTCTACAGGATCTTGCAAGTTTCTGACTCAGGCACACTCTGTGGTTTGTGGTTGTACCATGACTTGTCTTTCTCTCTCTAACTACTACTACTACTACTACTGTTCTATATCTAAGAGATGAGGAATTATGTACATTATTTACATTCAATGGATATTTGTCTTCATCTTGTTTGATGTTAACACAAAGGTTCAGCTGATATACCCTCCAGCCTTCTTCAGGTGTCTCGGGGAAATTTGAAACTTGGGTTCTCATTCCTTTGGTATTTTTCGATATTATTATTATTATTATTATTATTATTGTTCAGTAGTTTTATTTTTATAACGTGCTTTCACTTCACTACCGAGTGCAGCTCTGTGTGCCTTGGATATGTGCTGTGGTTTGCTGTGATGCTCTTATGGTTACTGTATTGAAAGTGTTTTGCGTAGGATGTGTGCAGTGCCCAGTAGTGCAATTTTCTGTATGTTATATATATTTGTAAGTTCTGGTGTTTTTGTTATGTATTTGTCTGAATATTTTTTTATTATACCTAAGGCACCTACTATGATAGGAATTGTTTCTGTCTTATTATTATTATTAGTGTTAGGGTCACTGCTTGGAATTGAACTCAGAATCTTGGGGTTAGTAGCCCGCACTCTTAATCACTATGCCATATCCCCGTGGCATAGTGGTTAAGAGCATGGGCTACTAACCCCATGATTCCGAGTTCGATTCCAAGCAGTGACCTGAACACTAACAATAATAATAAGAAGAATAACATCAAAAATACCTTAGGAATGAGAACCCAGGTTTGAAATTTCCTCAAGGCACCTGATGAAGGCTGGAGGGTATATCAGCCGAAACGCTGTGTTAACAACAAACAACATGAGGATAAATATCCATTGAATGATGATGATGATGATGGTGATGGTGATGGTGATGATGATGATGATGATGATGATGATGCTGCTGCGTCGTCGTTGTCGTCGTCATCGTCGTCGTCATCGTCATCATCATCATCATCATCATCAAGGCAGTGAGCTGGCAAAAACATTAGCACATCAGGCAAAATGATTAGCAGCATTTCATCCATCTTTACGTTTTGGTTTCAAATTCTGCTGAGACAGATTTTGCCTTTCATCCTTTTGAGGTCAATAAAATAAGTACCATTTGAGCTCTGGAGTTGATTCAAAATTGTTGGCCTTGTGCTAAAATTTGAAACCATTATTATTGTTGTAGCTGGTGTTGTTATTAATTTATTTATTTATCTATTTATCTATTAAAGATGTTACAAACAATTAAGTATAAAACAACATTTACAAAATTAAAAGGAAAAAGTTGCTGTTTTATTAAAAGGACACAAAGTAAGGGATATGTAAGAAATATACCATAAAAAATGTTATAAAGAGCATCCGGAATATCTTTATTTACCAGTTCAAAAATCTAAAGTTTATGAAAGAAAGCTGAACATCTAAAACAACTAAACAAATGACTGTCTTAAGTGAAACTGAGGATACCTAACAAATAAAAGAATCAGTTTGTGGCCAAACTGCATGAGAAATCATTGTAATTCTGCATAAATATTTTATTTCAAACACTGTTATATTACTTTTAACATTAGTACTGGATCTTTTTTTTTTTTTCTTACTACTTCAAATTTTATGCACATTCCAATATATAACTACAAAAGGAAATGACACACACAAACTGTACGTGTTTTGTTCCCTTTTATAGTCAACTGTTTTGTGGAAGTAAATATATATACATTTGTGTGAGTGACATATATATATATGTGTGTATGCATATATTACACACATTCACTTAGTGAACATAAATACATGTATCTTTACTTTAACAGAACAGTTATCATCCTTCTTTCATCTTTAACTCTTTCTTATTCCCTCTCTCCCTCTCTCTCTCTCTCTCACATACACACAAACACTAATAGATTGTTCATTCACAAAATGTTACATTGTTATGTTTTATATGTATCTTGTGTGTTTGTGTGTGTATCTATTTTCATTTGAATGTTTGTGCTGGTTATTGCGCATGTGCATACTTGATTTTCTAACGTCTATTCATGAACGGAGAGTGTGTGTTTAATATTTGCTTTGTCTACGTGTCTAACCACCACAAGGTCCAGTCATTGTCGCAGTATGATGGCTTGTGTGCATCAAATGATACTGAGAGCCCTGCTGGCAGAACCCAAACTCCATGCTGGACAGGTCAAAGAACCACTAATATGAACCACCTCTTCCCAAAGGTAAAAAAGGGGTTTGCATAGGGCCAAAACTCCTACCTAGAAAAAAACAAAGTCACAGAAGCACTGACAACAATTCAAAGCCAACAAGACAGCCCCGAGTCAAGAATAGTGTAGAAAAGTGGTTGATAATCTATAGCAGGGGTTCTCAACCATTTTTTTTTTTAATCTATGGACCCCTTTGAATACTATTTTATTCCGGTGGACCCCCATAGCCATTCCATGTTTAAAAAAGAAACTTTTTTCAAAATTCCGATTTCGTTTTTCACACATTCGTTTGTGTAGTTTGAACTAAGTAAAACGTTAGAGAAGGAAACAAATCTGTTTCTTGCAAGGAATACATCTAAATCAAAATTTTTCATGGACACTAAAAATACTATGGTGGATCCTCAATTTACTATTTTGCTAGCATGAACGCCCAAAATTATTATATGGACCCTCAGGTGTTGTATGGACCCTGCTTGAGAGCCACTGCTCTATAGGAAATGAAGGTCTTAAATAAGTATGTCTAAGTTTTGTATGTGTGTGTTTTCTTAAGTATGTCTGTGTGTTTCATTCAGCAAAAGTACCAGAGAAAAAAAACCCCGTTTCTTTGCTATGTTGATATAATCAGGTACAAGATATCTCTTTTGAGGGTTTCAAAGCTCAGGACTATAAGGGAACTTATTTTAGGTGAAAAGGCTTCTGAATAAAAAAAAGTACACTAGTGAAAACATTTTAATCCCACAATATACTACTTCCTCTAAAATTCAGAAACACACAAACAGGCAAGCAGACATTGAATTTTAAAAATTCAATTAGATACATAACCCTTCCTTTTCAATATTAATCCTTTAGCATTTAAACCAGCCATATCTGGCCTAAATTTTCTGCCCGTTTTATGTTCAAACTAGCCAGTTTCAACCTCTTACACCTATGTCATTACAAAAATAAACAGTCACACCATAGAAATCTCAAAACTACAAGATAATGCATGATTAATTCATAACCATGTGAACAGATAAGGATTACATTTGACAGGATAATCTGAATTCTAAAGGAAACATAAAACTGAAGTGAATGCAATATGAAAGATGGCGTGAAATGAAATAAAAATTATATTGTAAAGGAGTGAAAACTTTATCTCTACAAAATTTATTAAACAAACATATCTACTGGGAAGAGTAAAAAGTTATGAAAAATCCAAATCCAAAATTTGTTCTAAGAAACAAAATTGCCTCTTCTTAATCCTTCTTCCATATAAGCCCTTAAATCTGATTTGATTATTCTAAAATTAATATCTATGAAATTATATAAATTTGTATCTGTGAAACTGAAAAATTTAACATGTGATATTTTGTGTTTGTGCGTGTTGGCTGTGCATGCATTGTCTGTGCATATGTTGTCTGTGTGTGTATATTTTGTAAGTCATTCTCATCTAACATCCATGTTTCATGCTGGCATGGGTTGGACAATTTGACAGGATCTGATAGGCCCAAGAACTGCATTGTGATCTAGTGTCTGTTTTGGCATAGTTTCTATGGCTAGATACCCTTCCTAATGCCAACACATCACAGCATGTACTTGGTTTTTGAGCCACCACCACTAGTGAGACCATCATGCAACCTGCAAGACAACAAACCCCATGGGGGCAACTTTATGCTAAAAGATAAAGAGCAAAAGACAGATAAAAGTATGAGAGAAAGGGCTACAGCAGAACAGATTTCTTGTTGTAGAAGAGCTCTGTGTGTACATGTGTGTATGCACATGCGCTTTCACATGTGTGTGTGCTTTCACATGTGCATGTGCTTTCCCATGTGCATGTGTGCGCCTGTACTTTCACGTGTGTCTGTGTTTCATTCAGTATTTCACATTTAGATGAAACTGGTACATTTTCTCCAACTCTCAATGAATTCACAGCCCAAGATATACACACATACACTGTGTGTGTGTGTGTGTGTGTGTGTGTGTGTGTGTGGTGGAGGCGGCAACTGAGAATGAAATATTGGTGTAGAGATATATACATTAAAATGTCTGCAAAACAAAAATGCTGTAATCATTATTGATATATGTGTGAAGAAAGTTGTTAGTGGTACAGATAAAATGGATGATTAAAAATGAAGAAAAAAAAAACATTAACAGTTGTAGCCGAGTGGAATAAATATATAAGAATAAAACCATAAACAGAGTCATTAGATGTTATAATACCAAGGAAATCATTATGTTAGATTATTTTCTTTGTGCTTGAATAGTTTCGTAAATAATAGGTACAAAGATTTTAGAATCTAGTAAAAGTATTTCTAAATCTTTCTTCTTTTAGATAAATCTGCCAATTAACTTATCTCAGGGGAAACAGTAAGCTTTACTAACATTATAAATTGAGACAAAATTAATGGATAATGTTAAATTTAAGGATGTCTAAAACTTACAATTACAATATATATATATATATATACATGTATATATATATATATATATATATATATATATATATATATATTTATTCGTTTACTTGTTTCAATCATTTGACTGCGGCCATGCTGGAGAACCACCTTTAGTCGAGCAAATCGACCCCAGGACTTATTCTTTGTAAGCCTAGTACTTATTCTATTGTTCTCTTTTACCAAACCACTAAGTTACAGGGACGTAAACGCACCAGCATCGGGTTGTCAAGCAATGTTGCGGAGGGGGGGGGGGAACAAACACGGACACGCAAACATACACACACATGCTTACATAAATATATATATATATATATATATATCATCATCATCATCGTTTAACGTCCACTTTCCATGCTAGCATGGGTTGGACGATTTGACTGAGGATTGGTGAAACTGGATGGCAACACCAGGCTCCAATATATATATATATATATATATATATATATATATATATATATACACACACAACGGGCTTCTTTCAGTTTCTGCCTACCAAATTCACTCACAAGGCTTTGGTCAGCCCGAGGCTATAGAAGACACTTGCCCAAGGTGCCATGCAGTGGGACTGATCCTAGAACCATCTGGTTGGTAAGCAAGCTATTTACCACACAGCCACTCCTGTGCCTATATGTAATGTGTATGTGGGGAGACCATATATATATAATGTGTATGTGAGGGAGACCATATATATATATATCATCATCATCATCATCATCATCGTTTAACGTCCGCTTTCCATGCTAGCATGGGTTGGACGATTTGACTGAGGACTGGTGAAACCGGATGGCAACACCAGGCTCCAATCTAATTTGGCAGAGTTTCTACAGCTGGATGCCCTTCCTAACGCCAACCACTACATTCCTCTATGTGGCTTGTGTTTTTTCTCGTCTACGTTTTGTTTGCAATGTCCTGTACCCAGATATACACCTATACATACAGGTGGATGTCGGTATGCACATACCTGTACGTATATATGCATATACTCATTTACTATTTGTTTTTACATGACTGAACGCAGCGTCTCCAATTTGTAAGTAGTTTTCGTAACTTCATATTTTCCGACGCTACTCTATCTCTTTCTCTTTCTCTTCCTCTATCATTTTTTTCCCCCTCTCGTTCTTCCTCTTTACTACTACGTATCTCGCTTTACCCCACTCGTTCTTCCTCTGTTACTACTACGTATCTCTTTTTTCCCCCTCGTACTTCCTCTCTTTCTCTTTTCCTCTCGTTGCTCACCTATTCTTCTACTTCCTCCCTTTGTTTCTCCCTCTACCACTCTCTCTCTTCCCCTTACACCGGCATGGTCACATGCTTCCGGTCAATAATCCTTTTCTTCCTTGGCTATCGCCGAGCAAACACACGAACTACTTCGTCCCTACTTTCAAGTTCGTGCCTCACAGCGTTCATACACACATAATTTTTCTCGTCTGGCCGTAAAGCCTTTTCTGTTTGTTTTCTTGTCTTGTTTTTTGTCCGCCACTACATTCCTCCATGGCAAGATTTAATTTGTGTATACAAATTTAATTTGCGGTCTATGGGAAGAGCCATTTTAACGATGCGTCCTACCCAGCTCTTTGAAACACCGGTGTTAAAACGGGGGTAGCTGATGAAGTAGAATGTTCTCTATGTGGCTTGTGTGTTTTCTCGTCTACGTTTTGTTTGCAATGTCCTGTACCCAGATATCCACCTATACATACAGGTGGATGTCGGTATGCACATACCTGTGCGTATATATGCATATACTCATTTACTATTTGTTTTTTTATATATATATATATATATACATACATACATACATACATACATGGCATGGCAAGAGAGAGAGAACAGTACATACAAGAATTGGTAGATTATTGTTAAAATATATGAGCAAACAGCCAGCTGAGTTATTCATTTGTGGGTCAAATGTTAAGTGACAATTTGTATTTTATTACTAGAATGAAGTAAAGATGTTTCAATGTTACCATACAGTAAATAAGCACTATGTGATAGTAGAATTCACTATAAGCAGTTCCATTCCATTTATTGACAAGTGTTTAATTAGTTGGAAGTTCTTTCTACAAGGAAAATACATATAATAATTAGTGCCTTATTCTACAACACTACAACCCCTCCTCTCTGCTAGAGTAATATATACAAAGGAAAAAGAATAGGAGCTATGAAAGTGCTCACAAATATACCAATCAAAATTATCAGTCTTCTTTGTAGATCAGTAGTTTTCAATCTTTTTGCCTATCGACACCTTTGATTCCTATTTTACTCAGGGGAGGGAGACCATCATAATCAGTGATGTCTAAAAACTTCTATTACATTTCTATGATTAAATATTATTAGGAATTATATTTTAAAAAATACATAAATATTCGATGACTGGCACCCATGCCAACGTCGTCTCCTTCATTGGACACGAAACTCAGCTTGCGAAGACCTGTTGGGGCAAGCGAAAGCGAAATCGTGATGGCACCTGTGCCCAGCATCGCCTTTCTGGCACTTGTGCTCGCGGCATGTGTAAGGACTTTCGAGCAAGATCGTTGCCAGTGCTGGTGGCACGTAAAAGCACTCACTACACTCTCAGAGTGGTTGGTGTTAGGAAGGGCATCCAGCTGTAGAAACTCTGCCAAATCAGATTGGAGCCTGGTGTGGCCATCTGGTTTCACAGTCCTCAGTCAAATCGTCCAACCCATGCTAGCATGGAAAGCAGACGTTAAACAACGATGATGATCATGATTTTGTGAATTGTAGAAATATAACCAGTTTATTGCAGATAAATTCTTACACTAAAATCTTATATGGACCCCAGTTGAGATCCACTGTTGTAGACCTTGCTTGCTCTATGTATCTTAAATCACCACCAAATCACTACTAGCAATTATTGCAACTAAATATTAACAAAACTAACCTTATCAGTTCAGAATGATCATAAAGTGAGCCCCTTCTTGCCCTCCTCCTTTAGAACAACAAAGTCCTAAATGAAAAAAACAAAATACATAGAAATTTGAGTGCAACATGTATTTAGTGAGAAACTCGATACATCGATGTGTGTTTGGTTGTAAAAAGCAGCTACCAGGAGATAAAGTTGGTAATGTTTCTCTCATATACTTATAACATTGTTCAATCATTACAGCTAGCTACATCAGGGAACTAGCTTTCTAGTGCTAGAGATGAAATAACTAGATAGAGCACATAATAATAGGAAAGAGGTGTGAAACAAAGAAAATTGCACAGTAATAAAAACTAACAATGAACAAATGTGTCAAGTAGGAAAGACGAAAGATATTCATGATGGCAATAAAAATACTAATACACAGAATATTACTAATGTGTTGCTAAACTTAGTCATAGAGATGTTTAAAAAAATATTTATTGGTACAGTTTCTGTTAAAATAAATTGTGCTTTCAGTTTTATGTACAAGAAGAATAATTCACATTATATTATACATTACACACACACACACATTGCATATTAAGTAAAACTGAAGGAGTCAGTCATATACATTACAACAGAGTAATATATATTAATCTAGATGGCTTTCTCAAGGATAATAGCAAGAATGTCAATTTCAAGTTAGCTTTGAATAATTCAAGAGATCTGGAATCTTCCTCACACTCTCTCTCTCTCTCTCTCTCTCTCTTCCTCTCTTAAGCACTTGCTGTTTGTGTATAAGAGTCTTAGATGATGAGCTAGAAATTATTCTAAAGAACAAGAGGGAAAAAAGCCCCTGCAAACTTAATACATCATCATCATAAATCAATTTATTTAACATGATAGCTAAGCATAATAAGTATATAAAGTGCTAGAAATATTAAAAATGCAGTTACCACAAACAATCATTTTAAATATTAATAACACTCATTAACAGGAAGAAGAGACAACATATTCGGAAGACTGATGTGCAAAAAATTCACAAAGTTAATCTTCCTAACTTATAAACGTTCTGTTGATGCCATCTTTCTAATTGCAATAGTTTCTTTCATTATGGAATCAGTAAATCAGTAAAAGAATGTTGAACAAGTAGTAAATTAGAATCATCTTTTGCCAGAATCACCTATCAAAAAGTAACAAAAAAAAAAAGATATTTGGATAAATGACTAGACTAAAAAGAAATGAGTGGCAACTCCCTCAATATTAGCGCAGGAATCTTTGAATAGTGGGCTTTTCTTTTTTCTTCTTAACTTTCTTCAACTAAAACTGACTACTGCATTTGATATGACATTACCAGATATGAAAAAATATATATATTTAAAAACTGTCATTGAGATGATAAAGGCATTAGAACAATATGGTTAAAAAACTGACAGATGTAGTAAACAAGATCTATGATGATGAGAAATTTCCAGAAGTCTGAGTAAATTCATCTTTACTGCACTCAAAGAAATCAGAAGTGGTGGACAGTAAATAACATTGCACAGTTAATCTCATGAGTCACAATACAAAGAACATTCTGAGAATTTTACTTCTGTGGGCAAGAAGTAGAATAACACCTGAGATTGGAATTGAACAGTTTGGCTTTATAAGGGGTGCTGGTACTAGGAATGCTATTTTTGTATTGAGAATGTTAACAGAGCAGGTGGTAGAGATGCAAAAAGACATCTTCATGTATTTCATAGCTTACACAAAGGCCTTCTACAAAGTAAGACTTGGAATGTTATTTGAAGAACTCAGTAACCTTTATCTGCATAGGAAAGGCTTCTGAATATTGCAGAGCCTGTACTGAAACAAATTTGCATGCATAAAGGTGGATGGAGAATGTAGTGAATACACTAGTATCAGGAAAGGGGTTAGACAAGATTGTGTTATGTCACCGAATCTCTTCAATTACTACAGTGAATAAATCATAAGAGAACTGGAGAAGGAAAAAGGTCTTAGAGTAGGAGGTACAAACATCACAAACATAAGATAAGCAGACAACACAGTCTTACTTGCAGAATCGGAAAAGGAACTTCAGAGACTTTGATGTGTAATGGTTAGAGAATGTGACAAGAAGGGTCAGTTTATAAATTGCAAGAAGATGGAGCTTATGGTGGGGACAAAGAAAGGAAACCCAAAGTGCATGCTGAAAGTGAACAGTCAAATAATATGTCACGCACATATAGTTCTGATGCAGGTGCCTGGTGTACCCTTATCAGACAGGTAGTCATGATGGGTATATCGAGTTTCTTACATTTGTACCCCAGTGTCACTTTGATGGCATGCACTGCTCTCTCACATCATAATAATAATAATAATGACTGAGAGTAAATTATTTTACTAGGTTGATGGCTTATTAGCAAAATATTTGAATATCTGTGGTAGGAAATTCAAAGGAAGTTCATATCAAAAAAAAAAAAAGGATATAACTAAGACTGTATCTATTTAAAGAATATATCAAAACATCCAAGAAACTATAACTAGCCACTTCAGCTTCTATTGCTGTTCTCATACAATTCAAGCAACAACAAATCAAGTTAACAGTAAAAGACTTTCCAATTTAGTCATTTTAGTTAAGAGGGTTTCTATTAAAGCATAAAAACATGTATCAAACAAAATTTAGGTGTACTGAATACAAATTTATTCTCAACAGATCAGCATCATGTCCACCACTTCTCCATGTTTGCATTGTTGAGACTAAATGTGTTGAAATGGATTTTCTGCAACCAGAGGTTGTCCCTGTCACCGACCCTCACTTGTTTCCAAGTAAGGTAATATTCCCCTATGATTAGACATATTTTCACAGAAGACTGTAAATGAAGGACACCACTTATATGGCAGTGACATTCGTTTACAATTCATGTGAAGTCAAAGCAAGGAGACAATAATAATACACATGCACACATGCACGTGCGCACACACACACACACACACATGTTGGGCTTCTTTGAGTTTCTGCACATCAAATCCATTCACAATGCTTTGGTTGACCTGAGGGACAGTAGAAGCCACTTGCCCAAAGTACCATGCAGCAGGACTGAACTCAGGACCATGAGATTCAGGAAATAAACTTCTTACCACACAGCCATTCCTGCTGCACCTATAATGATAAAGTTTTGAAGTAGAAACTTTCACATGGAATCTTATCCTCCAAAGGTAACCAGTTTAATAGACATGAATACACAAATACAGTTATAGTCATTGTTGCAGCTTTGCTTAAGCATACCTATGATCAAAGGCATTCAAGGTAGGGCCATCCTGTCATTTTAGATAAGCTAGGAATACAATACCTATTTCTAGGTCAGTAACCACATACAGATCCCTTTTATTGGCCAGTACAAACAGTATTGTTGTGGTTTAGCTCCAGGTCTGTATATCCATGACCAAAGGCATTTCAATCATGACCATCATGTCTTGGGGAAGGGTAATGCAGAACAACATTATCTATGTTCATTCTTCTTTTTTTTAAGATAGTAAAGTGTGATTAGGGGGGGGGGGTTGATTGCTATTTCCAGCAGATCAAGTGAGTGTACTTAACAAGATTTTGTACTTCTTTATATCAAGATTGTTTAACCCTTTTGTTAACATATATCTGTTGAAATATACTGCCTTTTTTTTTCAATAACTTGCAAAAATAATTAAGAATTTACTAATAGGCGCAGGAGTGGATGTGTGGCAAGTAGCTTGCTTACCAACCACATGGTTCCAGGTTCATTCCCACTGCGTGGCATCTTGGGCAAGTGTCTTCTACTATAGCCTCGGGCCGACCAAAGCCTTGTGAGTGGATTTGGTAGACGGAAACTGAAAGAAGTCTGTCGTATATATGTATATATATGTATATATATATATATATATATATATATATATATATATATATATATATGTATATGTGTGTGTGTGTGTGTGTATGTATGTGTGTGTATATGTTTGTGTCTGTGTTTGTCCCCCCCAACATCGCTTGACAACCGATGCTGGTGTGTTTACATCCCTGTAACTTAGCGGTTCGGCAAAAGAGACCAATAGAATAAGTACTAGGCTTAAAAAAATAAGTCCTGGGGTCGATTTGCTCGACTAAAGGTGGTGCTCCAGCATGGCTGCAGTCAAATGACTGAAACAAGTAAAAGAGTAAAAGAGTAATATAGCTTTGTTACTATTAAGGTGGTGTTTGGAACACAAATTAACATGAGATTTTAATGGAAGGTTTGAATTTAGATCACTTTAAAACAAGAAGTTCATATTGTAGAAGCAGAGGCTGATTCAGACAAGCTGGTATCAAAAGAGTTAAAAACAACTTTATGCTCCATTTCAACAGAGACATTGATGACACCAGCAACATGTATGCAAATAGGAGATTGAAGTAAATGAATTTTTTTAATAAAATAAGAATTTTGCTAAGTAACAATTAGAGAAACAGTGTAAAAAAGGCGGCGAGCTGTCAGAAACATTAGCACACCGGGCGAAATGCTTAGCAGTATTTCATTGGTCTTTACGTTCCAAGTTCAAATTCGGCCGAGGTCGACTTTGCTTTTCATCCTTTCGGGGTCGATAAATTAAGTACCAGTTACGCACTGGGGTTGATGTCATCGACTTAATCCCTTTGTCTGTCCTTGTTTGTCCCCTCTATGCTTAGCCCCTTGTGGGCAATAAAGAAATAAGAAACAGTGTAATGATAGTATGATGTGAGAAACAGAATTCTTAATTTCTAGACATGAAGAAACAGAAATGACAATTTCCACAGGAAAATAAATAATTCATAGATACATTTGATTCAGGATATAATCATACAAGAAAACTTGTACATTAATAAGTGGAATATTAAAGCATGGGTTATGAAGAAATATGTACATATTATCCATATGTTTAATGAACATATATTTAGTCTTGCTGTGAAATTAGAGCCAGTAGCTAAACTACAAGGACTTCTGCAAATTAGAATGTAGATCAAACCAATTAGTTTCATGTCCGTTAAGTTTCATCAAGTATTGCATACTATTGCCTTTCAAACTGCTTAAATTAAGTTGCATGAAACTCATTCCAAGCTACCAAATGTCTTATAGTTTAAACCACAGTGCTCTATATCTTGATATACGTTTATCAAACATTGAATATAAAAGAAGTTATTATTTGTGTTACTCAAAAATTCTTTTATTCTTTTACCAGTTACTGTCTCTGGACTGTGTTGAAGCTGTTAACCAACCTTGAAAGGTTTTAGTCAAGTATAATAAGCCAAATACAAATTTTATTGGCCTGTATTTATTAAATGGCTAAATTACATTTTTTTACACAAGGGACACAACTCAATGCACACACATCATCATCCTCATCATCTACTTTTCTTTGCAAGAGTCAGATGCAATTCATAGCAACAGATTTTCTATGGCAAGATGTACTTCCTCTTGCCAACTCTCACCTGTTTCCAAGGAATGTAATATTTCCACTTGACTGGACATGTTTTCATGGTAGATAGGAAGAAAAGAACACTGCTTGAATGACAGTGACACTCATTTACAATTATCACACAATGTCAAAGCAAGGAGACACAAATGCATGTCTGCATACACATACACATATGCAACAGGATTCTTTCAGTTTCTGTCTTCACACTCAGAAAGCTTTAACTGGCCCAGGACTATAGTAAAAGGCACTTGCCCAAGGTGCCACACTGGGACTGAATCTGGATCCATGTAGTTGGGAAGCAAACTTGTTACCACAAAGACAGACAGACAGACATACATACATACTCCTTTCAGTTTCTGTTAAAAAAATGATTTTTAGAGTCCTGCACTCGCCCCCTCAAACTAACAGATGATATATAAATTCATATTAATATATAAAGAGTAACGAAAGTGGAGACAACAATGACAACAGCAATGATGGTGATGATGATGATGATGATGCACATAGGCATACCCCAGAAAATAGGGGTAGTACAATTTGCACTAAATATTATCCAGGGGTTGTGACACAATATTTGTTAACTTAGCCGATTCTTATTAACCTTTAATACTGCTCTGTATGTATTCCAAAATGTAATAACTTCTTGTTTTCTTATGATGTATTTCTGAAACCATGTATAACAACAATGATGGAAACAACCATTATAAATGCAAATAGGATAAGAAAAAATATAAAAGAAGAAAAAGAAAAAAATGCAATCTTCAGGAAAAAATACGCTAATACACGTTATCATTATAAAACATAATTATGCTTTCTCTTGATTGACAAAAATTTGTATTATGATGTATTTTTCTATAGGAAACATAATTTGCAACTTCTGGTGTATTATAAAATATAATTGCAAAGTATTTAAATCAATAATTCTGCATGTTAGCTTTGGGATAAGCTCTATAGCATTCACATATTTCATTATCTCTTATTCATTTTTGACAAATTTCAACTTCCTAAACTTCTGCCTCAATCTCTTCACAAGTCCAAACTATCCAAACTATCATATCTTTTAGATACATCACCCAATACTTGTATCACCCAATTTCTTTTCCATATCAACATTTTTCTATGTTGAAATGGACTGGAGGGCTTGTAACAAAATAGTTTTCATGCATCCTCAACTCAATGTTTGCATCATCAGTGAGCTCCAAAGTACTTTGGTCTCATCACACTATTTCATCTCAAGTTAACCTTGGCTTATCTCAACTATACAAAGTATGCAATCATTCGTTTGTGTTGTATAATCATCTTTCTTGACCAATACTTGCTTTCTCAACATTTCCAACCAAATAGACAATATACTCAAACTACAGCAAATTCTTCAGATTCAATGTTGGAGTACATTATGCATACATTGTATGACAGAGTACTATTTGCTGCCTTGTTACAAAGAAGCTACAAAATACCAATAATACTGTTCCAAAATATTTCGATAACCAATTAAAAAGTTCTGCCTAAACAATACCAAAGTGGGAAACAAAACAGTTTAATGCAGTGTTTGTCCCTATACAGTATTACTCATACCTTTTCTATTGCTTGTATAACATAAATTTAAGGCTTTCAATTTAATACTAAATAAAAATGAGGCACAAGCTATTCATAAACCCATAAATAGGATTAACAAGCAAAAGGATCAGTATTAAAAGGTTTTAAGGAAAACTAAAAGGTGAATAACTGACATATTAGGATTTTAGTAAGATGTATTATTAATTTTCATCTGTCCATAAAGTTCAATGATGTAAATAAATTAATCTTCTTTAACACAAATTACAGAAGTCCATGCTTTTGAGAATAATTTCTTAAATAGGTATCAGAACAATATATAACTACATTGGATGGCTTTCTGAAGTTTTCCACTCATCCAGCTGACTACCTACAGCATTGTTCTGAATGGGAGACAAGTAATCATAAACATAAAAGCTATCCCTAGAGAAAACTATACATTAAGAGTTGGTGAGACGAAGCAAAATGCAAGAAAAAGGAAAGAAGAACCATATCCTTAAAGAAGATATTAAAGCAGAGTGATGTAAATTGTGGGGATATATCTTTAATTGCACTCTGTTTAGACACAGAGAGAGACAAACGTAACCAGCTTAATGATGTAGGCATGCCTTAGAAACACACTACTGTAAGCGAGTGGATATGTTCAATGGACCAAAGCTGAACCAAACAATATATAACATAGTGTGACACAGTAGAGAAAATAACTAATTTAGTATAAATGCATAACAGTAGATAGTAGGTTAGGTAAATAACTTAAGGAATACAAGCACAGGTTTGCCAGTAAGATGAGTGTCAAGTGTCATGGATTACAAGACAGTGAGTCAAAAACAAATGAGGAAGTTATTGGAAAGAACTGCATTTGAAATTAGGAGTAGACTTGCATGCTCTCTAAGAATGAAAAGACAGAAGCATGGAAAGTGGACAGTGAAAAGCTGCTGAACAAGGAAAATAAATAGGATAGGTCATATATAAGCAAATAGAAGGGACAGCTGTAACTAGTAACCAGAGAAATTAATTAAGGATATGAATACAAGATGGCAGGACTTCAAGTAATAGTTGTTGGAAATGCTGAAAGCAATGAGTCAGAATCACATTAATCACACACACAGCTAATCAAACTGTGCAGGAAAATGTAGCAACACCATGAACTAATACAGATGTGCACACAAGTCAACAAGAAAGCATTTACATGGTCACTCAAGTGGCCACTATTTGTAATCCTTAGATCATACTTTACAGTCTTAAATAAGGAGAGGACACATTATATAATGTAGTCTTGCATACATAAAAATAGACAGGATGGTCACAACTGGAATACCTTTGATTAAAGATCTACTTAGATCAAATATACACAAGTAATATTTTGTTAACTGCAACAAATATCCATAATTATGTAGGTAGCAGAGTTATAAAGAAGTAACACAATAGAAAGATTTTAAAAATTATTTTAAATGACTTATGGAAAGAAGGGCAGAACACAATACTTTTTCACAGGACCCCTGAATCTGGAGATGGGGAAAGAGGCATAAATCATGACTCATGGGTTATCCACAGATCAGAGACATGGACCAAATGTTGACAACTGAGTAGGATCTGCTAAGGCCACCCCACCCAAGATCTAAGTCTGGCTAATAAATTAGGTCAAATATGTGCAGCATGTATTTGAATCAAAGTAAGTTTCTGTAGTGATAGGAAAGTGTTTTGGTTATAAAAAAAAAACAAGTATATCCTCAATCAGTCAATGTAATGATAGTATTTATCAGTCTGCTGTCAGTGGACAATGATAAGTTTAAATACTGTTAAACAAAAAGTTAAAGTTGTTTAAGCTATGTATCTAAAGGCTGTGTTTGGTGGGGAATTTAATAATGTTCAGTTCTCTTCTCTTAATTTTAAGGTTTTGCCACGAATTACAGAAGAACTCAAGCTTAACAACACATGGGAACTTTTACAATGTTGATGTTGTTTACATTGACAAAATATGACCTGCAGGAATTCTGAATATAGATAACTGATTGTAAGTCAAACAGTGAAAATGCCCTAAAATAAAGTGTTGGAGGATGGTGGGGTACATGAAAACCAAAAGAGAACAGTAAAAAGGTCTGGGTCAATAAATATCAAGAGAGTTGACAGAAACTTGATACTGTGTAAGTTTTGAATGCAGAAGCAGAAACTGATATTAAAAGTAAGCCTAAAAAATACAAAAATCTAAGGAAGAATACAAAACTCTATTGACATCTGGAAAGTGGCTGTACTCAGAATACAGAAAAGAAGTAGATAGGGATTCTGTATTGTATATCCAATGCAAACTGCAGGTACACAAGAACCATAAGCAAACTAAATTAGAAGGACGGTGTATTTAGTAGTAAGGACACCTTCCCAGATATCAGCCCTTCACTCTGAGGGAGAAACCCTGTTACAAGCAGATATAATAGCTTCCTGAGCTTTTCCAACTCCTTCTCACTCTGCCTAGTATGCTTTCAGAACATCTGCCCCAATGCTAATTAGGTCCTCCAGGTAACAGAAGCTATCTTTAACTAGAGAGTCTACCAATCATTTGACAGAACCTATTTTCTATGAGGTTTTACTGATTATTACCCCTGTGCACCTGCTACATATGTATACCTGCTCTGTTAACCTATGTGTGATCTCACTACATCTCCTGTGCACCCACAGTTGACATTGGGAAAATCATATGGAATTCTTGTCTGGAGATGGGGAAAGAGGCATAAATCATGACTCATGGGTTATCCACAGATCAGAGACATGGACCAAATGTTGACAACTGAGTAGGATCTGCTAAGGCCACCCCACCCAAGGTCTAAGTCTGAGTAAGAAATTATGGCATATCAAGCATGACCATTTTTGATGGTAGCATCAGAGTCCTTTATTCATCCTACTCACGAACAGTTTAGTGTTTGCTAATCTATCTATTTATCTATCTATCTATCTACACACACACATAGATAGTGAGTCAGGGTATATAATCCTGGTGTTTACTACATGAAGAACATCCAGGTATCAGCTACCAGAAAATTGAAAAGGAAGAGCTTTTTCACTCTACCACTTGAATTATCTTAAAACCCCAAAATATTCAAAGCTTGTATATATATATATATATATATATATATAGATATATATATATATATATATATATATATATATATATATATATATATATATATACATATGCATATATACATACATGTGTGTGTGTGTGTGCGTGCGTGTGTGTGTCCTTCTAATTGTTGTTTCTCCTGTCCGCCTTTGTATCATCTATCTGTCCGAATGTTTTATTGTTCTCTATTGCATTATATATATATATATATATATACTGTTGTGTCTGGGGAGGGTCATTCTCTTTTAGTGCCTTATAATTTAACACACTCACCGGTAAAATTTCCACTCATTTCCTTCTTTATTTTTCTTGCAACCTTTTCAACAGAGTCAACAACTATTGAAAAGGTTGCAAGACGCAACAAAAATTTTAGAAAAAAAAATAAAGAAAGAAGGAAATGAGTAGAAATTTTACCGGTGAGTGTGTTAAATTATAAGGCACTAAATGAGAATGACTCTCCCCAGACACAACAGAATATGCTTCAACACACAAACTCACATAAAGAATCTTGCAAACCAAATCCAAAAACAAAATATATATATATATATATATATATATATATATATATATATATATATACACACACACACACACACACATATATATATAGGCATATATGTACACACACACACACACTTAATTCGATGTTAAAGGAGACAAAAATTTAAAGGGGACTCAATACAAGACTGTAGAGCAAATAATTATAATTAAATAAAATTAACAGAAAGCAAAAGCCTCTTTACTAAAACTAATAAATCTGTTTAAAGATATATATCTTTATACACATAAACTCTTTTTTTTTTTTGTTTTGTTTTTTTAGAAAATAAACCAACGATTAATCAGATCTTCCTACTCAATAGTTTTCATGTACATCTACAAATATATTACAACAGTCTGTAGATATATATATATATACATATCTGTATATAAAGCTATTCTACCATCTGTTTTTTTCAACATACTAATGACATAACATTAATATCAAAATAAACAGACACTTTATCAAGACACTGACTACTCCTTCAATTTACTGTGACGAAAAGATATTGTTTCTCACACTTTTTCTCCTCTGCAACATAAACAGTTCTATACATCTTAAATTCCAACATT
This sequence comes from Octopus bimaculoides, assembly GCF_046866305.1. Taxonomy (NCBI): domain Eukaryota; kingdom Metazoa; phylum Mollusca; class Cephalopoda; order Octopoda; family Octopodidae; genus Octopus; species Octopus bimaculoides. Next base: position 78,330,092 of record NC_142933.1, read on the forward strand.
ATGTGTGCAACATTATTTTATTTATTTATTTATTATTATTATTAGTAGTAGTAGTGGTGGTGGTGGTGGTAGTAGTAGTAGTAGTAGTAGTAGTAGTAGTAGTAGTAGTAGTAGTAGTAGTAGTAGTAGTAGTAGTAGTAAAATGATGGGCTGGCAGAATCATTAATACATCAGACAAAATGCCTAGCTGTATTTCTTCTAGTTCCTTGTGTTCTTAGCTCAAAACTACCAAAGTCAACTTTGTCTTTCGTCCTTAAATATCAATCAAGTATCAGGTCATCCCATAAGTTCTGTCCGATTTTCCCATTTTTAAAATTAAATGAAATTTAATAGTGTTTTAGAACTGGTGTAGCCATCCGGTTGCACCAGTCCTCAGTCAAATCGTCCAACCCATGCTAGCATGGAAAGCGGACGTTAAACGATGATGATGATAATGATGAATGTCTAATGGAATTGAAAAATTATTTTTATGCATTTGTGTACATTAAAACCAATTAAATATTATTTTACAGAATAATAGAATTAAAATTTCTTTCATTAAAACCCTTACTAACATGGAAGTATCCAAAGAGCATTTGAGGCACATAATGCTTTATGAGTACAAAAAAGGAAACTCTGCAGCCGAAGCTACTCGAAACATACACTCAATTTATGGGAAAGAATGCTTGAATGAAAGAACTTGCAAAATTCAGAAGTGGAAATTTCAGCCTTGAAGATGAAGATCAAACAGGACGTCCAGTTGAGTTTGATAAGCTCCATGAGGCATTACTCAAAGAAAATCCTGCATTATCAGTTGAAGAATTGGCAATAAAGCATAGTTCAAACCATACAACTGTTCATCATCATCTTCAACAACTTGGAAAGGTTCCTAAACTTGGAAAATGGGTGCCTCATGAATTGTCCGAAAGCAACCACAAATCCCAAGTTGACATCTGCTCTTCTCTCCATTCTCACGAACTCATTTCACCCTTTTAGGATAGACTTGTGATGAAAAATGGATCTTCTATCGAAATGTTAAATGTCATAAACAGTGGCTTGGTAAAAGGGAAAAAGTTCAACCAGAACCAAGAAGTGAACTTCATGGGAAAAAGGTTCTTCTCTCTATCTGGTGGAATTGCAAAGGAGTAATTCACTTTGAATTGCTACTACCTAATGCAACAACCAATGCTCAAGTCTACTGTCAGATATTAGGGTGTTTGAACCAAGCTTTGAAGAAAAAAAGACCAGCTTTAGTGAATCAAAAAGGAGTGATGTTTCATCAGGACAATGTGTGACCCTACACTGCAAAGATCACATCACAGAAGATCGAAGAGCTTGATTGGAAAAACATTTCTCATCCACCTTATTCTCCTTACCTTGCTCCTTCAGACTAACATTTGTTTCATAGTTTACAGAATCATTTGGGGGACATAACTTTCGCAAGCCAGGAGGAGGTTGAAACTGACATTTCAGAGTCCATCGCTTTGAAACCAAGAGAGTTTTACATTGATGGGATTAAAAAGCTTGTAAATAGATGGAAGGAAGTCATAGATAATCAGGGAAAGTACATTGATGATTAAATTTCAATTAAATATAATATTTGATCGCTTGTTTTCTTTATTCAAAATTCGGACAGAACTTATGGGATGAACCTGATATTTGGGTCAATGTACTTGACTATTCCATCCCCCAAATTTCAGGCCCACTGCTTGAATTAGCAAACTATCATTATAAAAAAGTAGTGAACCAGCAGAACCATTAGCACACCAGACAAAATGCTCAACAGTTTTTCTTCCAGCTTCCCTTTCTGAGTTCAAATTCCGCCAAGATTGACTAGTCTTTCATCCTTTCAGAGTTGATAAAAATAAGTACCAGTCAAGCACTGGGGTTGACGTAACTGACTTTCCCTCTCCTGCCAAACAGATCAGTCATCATGCCACTAACAGAAAGAATTACTGATATTCATCATAATCATCATCACCATCATTCAACATCCGTCGTCCATGCTGGCATGGGTTGGATGGACAGTTTGACAGGAGCTGGCCAGATAGAAGACTACACCAGACTATTGGCGGTCATGCAATGATGGGGGGACAAACACAGACACACAAATATATATATATATATATATATATATATATATATATATATATATATATACATACACATATATGTACACGTACACACATATATGTATATATATATGATGGGCTTCTTTCTCTTTCCATCTACCAAATCAGCTCACAAGGCTTTGGTCAGCCCAAGGCTATAATAGAAGACACTTGCTTAAGGTGCCACGCAGTGGGACTGAACCCAGAACCATGTGGTTGGTAAGCAAGCTACTAACCACACAGCCAAACAAGCGAAGGAAAAGAACTCCTTCAAAGGGGCTTGTAAAACATCCAATTCACTGGTACGTCGACTGAATACCACATAAATATGGGTATAATGCAAATTACAAGCAAATTAAATAGAGAGATACAATTGACAATCCAATAATTTATTTATATCATAATATACTATGAATATAATATAATATGATTATATATATATATATATATATATATATATATATATATATATATCATCATCATCATCATTTAACGTCCGCTTTCCATGCTAGCATGGGTTGGACGATTTGACTGAGGACTGGTGCCACCGGATGGCAACACCAGGCTTCAATCTAAATTTGGCAGAGTTTCTACAGCTGGATGCCCTTCCTAACGCCAACCACTCAGAGAGTGTAGTAGGTGCTTTTACGTTGTCACCTGCACGAAGGCCAGTCAGGCGATACTGGCAACGGCCACGCTCGAAATGGTGTCTTTTATGTGCCACCCACACAAGCCAGTCCAGGGGCACTGGCAACGATCTTGCTCGAAAATCCTACGAAGGCCAGTCAGGCGGTACTGGCAACGGCCACGCTCAAAATGGTGCATCTTATGTGCCACCCGCACAAGAGCCAGTCCAGGGGCACTGGCAACGATCTTACTTGGCTTGCCGGGTCTTCTCACACACAACACATTTCCAAAGGTCTCAGTCAGTAGTCATCGCCTCGGTGAGGCCCAATGTACGAAGGTCTTGCCTCACCACCTCAGCCCAGGTCTTCCTGGGCCTACCTCTTCCACGGGTTCCCTCAACTGTTAGGGTGTGGCACTTTTTCACGCAGCTATCCTCATCCATTCTCACCACATGTCCATACCAGCGCAATCGTCTCTCTCTTGCACACCACAACTGATGCTTCTAATGTTCAGCTTTTCTCTCAAGATACTTACACTCTGACGGGTATTCACATTGACATTACACATCCAACGGAGCATACTGGCTTCATTCCTTGCGAGCTTACGCATGTCCTCAGCAGTTACAGCCCATGTTTCACTGCCATGTAGCATGGCTGTTCGTACACATGCGTCATACAGCCTGCCTTTTACTCTGAGTGAGAGTCCCTTTGTCGCCAGCAGAGGTAAGAGCTCTCTAAACTTTGCCCAGGCTATTCTTATTCTAGCAGCTACACTTTCAGCGCACCCACCCTCACTACTAACTTGGTCGTCCAAATAGCGGAAGCTATCGACTACCTCTAGTTTTTCACCCTGGAATGAGATAGAAGTTGTTTCCTGTTTGTTTACAGTCTTTATTGCACCTGAACATCTGGCACATACAAAAACTAACTTCCTAGTTAACCTGCCTTTGATGTTGCTGCACCTCTTATGTGTCCATAGCTTGCACCGGGTACATCTTATAGAGTTACTACCTACTCCTTTTCTACATACTGAGCAGGGCCATCTACCTGAAGGGGCTTGTGTCTACCTTCCTACTTATTAGGATTTTGGTTTTAGCTAGGTTGACTCTAAGGCCCATCAATTCTAGACCTTGCTTCCACACCTGAAACTTCTCCTCTAGTTCTGATAGTGACTCCGCAATTAGGGCAAGGTCATCAGCATAGAGGAGCTCCCAGGGGCAACCTGTCTTGAACTCCTCTGTGATTGCCTGGAGGACTATGATAAATAGGAGGGGGCTGAGGACTGAACCTTGGTGGACCCCTACCTCTACCCGGAATTCATTGCTGTACTCATTTCCAACTCTCACCTTACTGGCAGCATCTCTGTACATGGCTCGCACAGCTCTCACTAACCATTCTTCTATCCCAAGTTTCCTCATTGACCGCCAGATAAGGGATCGGGGGACCCTGTCAAAGGCTTTCTCCATGTCAACGAAAGCCAGGTACAGAGGTGTGCAAGAAAGCTATATTGGTACAGACATGATGAATATAAAGGATGTTAGCTGTATAAAGAAGTGCAGGGCTTCTAATGTGGATGGAGTTTATTGAAGAGGGAAACCAACAAAGACACATAGGACAAAATTGTGAAGATAGATCTCAAGATGCTACGTTTTATGAAGGAAATGACAAAGGACCACAAGTGGTGATATGCACTGCTGGACAAAACTTGACCATTTAAGCAAGCATAGTAAAACGAATGTTAAACAGAGATTGCAATGCAATTTTCCATTTGATGTACATTTCCTTCAACCAATTTTTATATTCTTCCCTATTTACTGTGCCCTGCTATATGTGTAATGAGGAACACCATAGGATCTATCAATAATCAATCCCCTATACCACTCATATCACTATCTCATTCTTTCTCCCACCAAGATGTTGATGTAATAAAGGATTGTAGTGAACCCATGGGTATCTGAAACACCCCTCCATCACTCTTCCAGACTGCTAACCATCTCTCTCTCTCTCTCTCATGTTGTCTTTTATCATCACCTATCAACATTACTACCTATTACTTGCCTTCTCCTTTACAAGTAAACATACAACGTCTGCCACTGTCTTCCTTTAGTCCTTCTAGTATTATCTCTTTTGTTTCTCCCACCTTTACCACCTGTCAACACAAGCTACACTTCTTTTTTCTAATCCATCTTCTAACATCACTCGCTGTCCCCTATTCACCATCTTAGTAATGATGCCCTAAGTAGAGGGAAATAATGTAGAGTATTCAGGTCTCTTTACCTTTGTTTAATGCTAGGCAACTTCACTTATATTAGAATTACAATAGAATAAAATACATCCAGTATAACCTATAAAATACTTTGTATTAGGAAGGACATCCATCCATTGACATCATGCCAAAAGTGGAATATATGGATACATGGTTCTCCAAAAGTAGTAACACCAAATATGAACTGAATCAGTCTAAAATGACCCGTCCAACTCATACCAACATGGAAAGTGGATGTACAATTATATTCCAAATATGCACACACACACACACACACACACATTTATAAAGAGATAAAAGATGTATAGACTGATACATGGTATTACATCATTTATAAAAGATGTTACATAAACATAAACAAAAATATATTTTGTAAATAAAAGATGTAGTCCTTGAAATTCCTTATATATGTGTATGTTTGTTTATGCACATGTGTGTGAATTTCCTCATATTAAGATAAACTTCAATGCTATTACTATTTTTTGTTTTGTTTTGTTTTTTTCTGTAAGGAAGGCTTAAAGGTCATCAGATCAAGAGCTAAGCTTGTACAAAAGTAATTTATTGTCACCACTATAATTATCTGTGCAAATTGACTATATATATTGCCATTTTACTAACTAAATAAAAAAATTAAATTAAAAGAATTTGAATAGTTAAATTATTTAATGCCTTTTGGTTACTGAGAGATATTCACAAATTGGCTTTTGAAAAAATTACTTTGAATTCAGATTAGTAATTAGCTATGATCCATCTTGATACTGGAAGTGTCAAAAAATTTTGCAAATAAAAACTCATGCATACTGGAATACACAAAGAGTAAAAGCTTATCCCAAAGTTATCACCATTAGTTGTTTATAAGAATATCTCTTTTAAAAGGTATTCGGAATTTGATCTAACATATTTTCATTCAGTTGGAAACTGAAGAGCTTAGTACTGTTTAGCCAAATTAATCTTCTTACAGATAAGCATGTCTATCCCTGAAAATAATATTTGCATAAACTTCAGAGATATGTGACTCTGGAACATTTCCAGTAATGGTATAATAAACAATACTAATTTTCTTTCCATAACTAGGAATTCCTGAGACTTTTACCCACTCCGTCTGGTTGAGGTTTTTTTTAACATTTACTATAAAAAAATTCCATGATAGCAGATTTGTTTTTAGCTATAGAATGTTCGCTTGCAACTCTCTTTGGCCCATATATAAATAGCTGAATTATTTTGCGCTAAAAAAATTTTGAAGAGAACGTACAAGGACACACAATCAAGATTGATATTCTTTACAAAGACCAAGTTAAAAGGTATGTGTCTCTTGGTAGGATGTATACAAAATTTGTTGCACAGATAGATATTAATATTATTGGCACTCTTTATCATTTTAATGTATAATTTTCCATGCTTACATGGGTCAGCTGAAATTTAGGCAGATTTTCTATAGCCAGATGCCCTCCCTTGCTACAACTCTCACCTGTTTCCAAGCAAGGTAATATTTCCCCAAAGCCAGGCATTTTTTGTAGAACCATCAGAAATGAATGGCTTTTTGACTCATTTACAACTAACACATGATATCAAAACAAGGACACACACACACACATATGTGTGTGTGTGTGTGTGTGTGTGTGTGTGTGTGTGTCCTTGTTTTGATATCATGTGTTAGTTGTAAATGAGTTAAAAAGCCATTCATTCATATATATATATATATATTTATCTATATATATATATATAACGACAGGCTTCTTTCAGTTCCTATCTACCAAATCCTCAGAAGGCTTTTGTTGACTTGGGGCTAAAGTAGAAGACACATGCCCAAGGGGCCACACAGCAGGACTGAACCCGAAATCATGTGGTTGGGGAACAAATTTCTTAACCACACAGTACCTATTGTACCACTGAAAATTGTACCATTGGATTCACTTGTGCCAGACTGCTTTTAACTGCATAGTAGCACTGCGAAGTGAAATTATGAATAAGACACTGCAATTAAGATATAAATCACCTCAACTGGATAGATAAATAAATAACAGGCAGTGTGGAAGAATGCTGAAGTTTATTTAGCTCATTTTGCCAGATGGTTGTAAGTTAGTTCAGCATGAAACTGAAATGGTCAATTGATAGAATAAACACACTACAAGATGTTGCCGTGGCACATGAACCACAAATAAGTTACCCACATCAATTTGTGTAGGTAAAGGTCACATTTGAGTTGAGACTATTAAAAGGCCTTGCCACAAAGACAATAGTAATCTTTTATGTCTGAATTGTACAGGCTATTTAACAGCTGTTACTTTTTGATAGAAAAGTTATTGTGGCTATACAAAATCTCTTACAAAAGTACTGTTTTCTTTTTAGGCTTATATGTCTTAAAATACTGAAATGTATTGCTGAACCAGCATTAAAGTGTGAAAAAACTTAGAGCTGCTACACTGAATTATATATCATTGATTATATAAGCAGTAATAAACACTGAAGCTGTTATTTTTGCCCCAAAGTCAGCCAAAGGGTAGACCTACACCTATGATCAATGGTATTCTAGTTGAGATCATCTTCTGATGGTACAATTTATAAATAATACTTCTACAATTCACTTGATATAATATAAATACAGGGTTCCTCTCTCAAATTCAACATTATTGACAACTTCAACAAATTTTTCACTGTCAGACACAACTTCCTTACAGTCAGTCTTGATTACATTATCATCTGCCTTGGTTTCATTCTCGTCAACTTCAAATGAGAATAATGAATAAAAAGTTAAACAGATGGTAGAAAAGGAATAAGAATATACTGGCTGACAGAGTATGATGACAGTCACTACAAGAGAGGAGAGTGAACATAGAGTGAACTGAGAACAAGTGATCCAATGTAACCACCTACACATAAGTAACACGATGGTCCAGAGCTATTGAGTGATGAGAGTGATGGCATGGTGAAGGAAATAGTTAATGGGTATTGCACCATTGAGTTTACAAAAGAGTGAAAGGGAGAGAGTCAGAATAGGTGCAACAGCATCCTGACTGGATGGCAAACAGAAAAGATCCAATCCATATTTTGCTCACAATGAAGCATAAGTACAGTGAAAAGAAGAGGAAGTGATTAAAAGATGAGCAAAAGGTATGAATGAAAGAATGCAATGTGTGACAAACAGGCAATAAAGGCATTGTGTGTGTGTATGTGCATGTGAGAGAGAGAGAAAGAGAGAGCAAGTGCAATGTGTAACAAGCAGAAGAGAGAACCCCTGTCATTCTTATTCATGCCATCAGCATAACACAGTGTGACTGACAAGAGTAGAGAGTGAAGAGAAGTGAGCAATAGGGTTATGGATGCAGGAAGCAAGAGTAGTGAAAGCATAAGTGATAGGAGTATGGATATTAGACTGATGAGTGATAGAGATGTGATGTGAAGGATAAAAAATAAAGGGGTTTATGATATGGGTGTTAGAGGCCATTATGTTGATTAGACAGTAGGTAGACACACATACATATGTCTAGTGATAGATGCCCTTATATACACATAAATATAATGTTTTAATGTTTGTTTTGCTACACCTGGGCAGGTGAGTGGATCAATTCACACAGTACACTGCTAGCCAATGCACCCTTTTGTCATTTCCTTCATGTGTAACAGCTTCAGACCTGTCTTCACCACTTCAACCTAAGTCTTCCTCACTTCAAGTGCATGACACATCTTTATATAGTTGTCCTCCTCCATACACATCACATGCCCACACTTACGTAATGTATTCTATTGCACATTATACCCAATTCATCTTATGTTTAGTTTCTCTTGCAGCTCATTTGTGTTGTTGGTCACACACACCAGTATTACACATATAGCAGAGCATGCTCATTTTGTTTAGTTCTTTCTAACCTTAGCAAATCTTCTATATTCAAAGCCCACATCTCACTACCACATAGCATACTTTGCACACAAGCATCATTCAATCTGCCCTTCACTCTGAGGGAGATGCCCTATGATGCCAGTTGAGGTAATAGCACACTGAACTTTCTCTAATCAGTTGTTACTCTAGCTCCTACACTCTCAGAACACCTGTCCCAACTACTAATTAGGTCTCCTAAGTAACAGAAGCTATCAACTACTTGTAGAGAAATATCATAGAATTATATTTCACAAGTGCTCTTAGTATTGTGCACCTGCCACATGTGATTACCTAACAATGACTGCACAAAACATTATGCATTCAATTTAAATGAGTTACACAGTGCGGAATTCCTACTGCCTCCTTTTTTACATTTTGGACAAAGCCATATTTCAGATGGAAGCGGGGTCTTGTTTTCTTTCCTATTTATTAATATTATTAATTTTTGCTAAATTCACTGAGACTTCTTAATTGTAGGTTTTGTCTCTGTATCTGGAATTACTAATGTTACAACATATTCAATCATTACAAGTCTTGGCTTTTTTTAAACCAATCCCTCCTCTTCTGAGGATCAAGTGCTGAAGCTGGTACACTAGTGTGCCAGCACCTGCAATTCTAGCATCTAAGTCAGCCTCCTGCTTCATATCACTTGTGAATACAGTCCTGAAATACTTAAACTTCTCCAATTGTCTCAGTGATGTTCCACTACCATTCAGAATGCAATAGGAAGACTTTGTTGAGAGGACTAATGTCTTAGCCTCTGCAACACTAATTCTCATTCTTGCTATGCAGCACTCAGCAGCAAACCCATTCAATGCATGCAGGAGATCATCTGGTGAGCCAAGCTGCACTATGTTCTCTGCAAATATCAGCCAACCAATATCCTCCACCCACCAATTGTGATACCACTTCCAAAATGGCTGTGCATGTCAATCCAGTTCACAGATATCTTGAAAAGGAGAGGTAACAATTTGCACTCCTGCCTAAGTCCAACACCTGCTTTGAAAGATTATTAGAGAAAATAATGAGAGTGATATATTAGTGTCATCTGTACACATCATCAATTTAAGTGATACTGGGATTGATTGATTCAGAGCAAGAATGGAGTTATCACATTGTTGATCATTGCATCAATATTTTCATTAATGATGTGGACCCTACAAAACCTTTAAACCTAGAAGTAAAGCTGATAAAGTATTTTCTTCAGATTTCTCCTGAAGAAATTTTTTCTCAGGATGACTGATGAGCTCACAAGACCAGCATGTTAACAGAGCAATGCCATCTCCATTTTCTCAATGGAGGGGATGCAGGCATATCTCAGAGTAGTATTTCGTATGCTTGTGAAAACACCTATGTGTAATCAACTTACCTGGGCAAGAGAAAGAGATATGACAACAGGTAAAAACCACATTCAGAACATACTTCAACAATCATGAACTTAGCAAATTTCATCCAAATTCATGCAATAGTTATTTATATACCTGATTAACAAAATCTCCAGATTCTAAAAGGACTTACACAAAGCAGGGTACACTGGATAAAGAGGCCTTGATAATACTATGTCTGAAAATGAGAATGTATAGTCATGGCTGGAATGCCTTTGATTATTAGTCAGTTCAGTGAAGAAGCTATATAGTCACTCAAATGGCTAGATATAACAATTAAATCTCCTTCACATCCTCTTATTATTTTTTTTTTAACCCAAAGATATATCAGATGATGTCCAAGGACTGAAACAAGCAAAAACTAAAATGACTGGTTACAGAACCTGTTTGACTCAATCATTCTTGCAACTTCCTTTTTATTTTCCCTTATAAATCTAGTCAAATTGATATACACTGTATACAGAGATGTGATTGTGTGAATAAGGAGTTCATCTTGTTATCACATACACTTGAGTTCTCTCTCATTGCACAGCATCTTAGCTGGAAACTGTATGGAAGCCTGTGTGTGTGTGTGTGCATGGATATTTATATTCTAAGCTTCACATTAATGATTGTGATTGTTGACATTCTCTGTGAACAAATCATCTGCTAGCACAGGCACTTTCTATTAAACACAAAGGTAACTTTAAGAAAAAATCAATTACTTGAAAAACAGGTAAAGATTTAGAGACAGGAAGAGAATGCCTCAATAAAACAATGTCAAATCCATGCTAGCACAGAAAAAAAAATGCATAAAATAACCAAACAAACACTCAAATGAAAGAATATATGCATGATTGCTTGACCTGCTAGAAATAGCAGCCAAATCTACCTCAAACCCTCTTAAATAAAGAAAAGACACATTGGATAATTAGTAGTCCTACAAATATCTTAAAATGAAGGGAGATTACAACCAGTATGCTTTTGACGATAAGTTTGCTTGATCAGGGTTGATCAACAAAGAAATTAGTTATTTTTATTCGATTATAATCTAAAGCTATTTGTTACTAAAAACAAACAACTTAGGCTAAATCCAAAAGAAAGTCATTTGATTAATTGGTAAAAATTCTATCACCATCATGCTTCATACACTTAGCTCACAGACATGCTGTTTCTTCTATCATTAAACTGCAATGGTATCTGATCCTCCTTTGAACAAGCTACCACATGTCACCATCACCAATTGAACTTTCTCAACATACTTGTCACTCATACCATGTCCCACTTCTCAAATAAGGCCCAAAACATTTCAGTTAAATCCTTTCTCCCCCAAAATAGCAGCACTCTGAAATTCTCTCTCCACCCCTGTATTTGCTTTCCCGACTCAATGCCAGATTACTGGTGTTTGACCTGAGCAACAATTGCAAACAATCAGAACAGTCTGAGAGAACTTACAAAGGCCATAGGCCACTGCCCCTCCTCCTCCTCTAACAAATAGATCTTAAAAAAATTTTAAAGGCCAAAATATTTTAAAGTTTAGAAACAGTAAAAATATTATTTGCCTCACTATCAGAACTAGAGGAGAAGTTTCAGGTGTGGAAGCAAGGTCTAGAATTGAAGGGCCTTAGAGTCAACCTAGCTAAAACCAAAATCCTAATAAGTAGGAAGGTAGATAAAACACAAACCCCTTCAGGTAGATGGCCCTGCTCAGTATGTAGAAAAGGAGTAGGTAGTAACTCTATAAGATGTACCCGGTGCAAGCTATGGACACATAAGAGGTGCAGCAACATCAAAGGCAGGTTAACTAGCAAGTTAGTTTTTGTTTGTGGCAGATGTTCAGGTGCAATAAAGACTGCAAACAAACAGGAAACAACTTCTATCTCATTCCAGGGTGAAAAACTAGAGGTAGTCGATAGCTTCCGCTATCTGGGCGACCAAGTTAGTAGTGAGGGTGGGTGCGCTGAAAGTGTAGCTGCTAGAATAAGAATAGCCTGGGCAAAGTTTAGAGAGCTCTTACCCCTGCTGGCGACAAAGGGACTCTCACTCAGAGTAAAAGGCAGACTGTATGACGCATGCGTACGAACAACCATGCTACATGGCAGTGAAACATGGGCTGTAACTGCTGAGGACATACGTACGCTCGCAAGGAATGAAGCCAGTATGCTCCGTTGGATGTGTAATGTCAATGTGAATACCCGTCAGAGTGTAAGTATCTTGAGAGAAAAGCTGAACATTAGAAGCATCAGTTGTGGCGTGCAAGAGAGACGATTGCGCTGGTATGGACATGTGGTGAGAATGGAGGAGGATAGCTGCGTGAAAAAGTGCCACACCCTAACAGTTGAGGGAACCCGTGGAAGAGGTAGGCCCAGGAAGACCTGGGCTGATGTGGTGAGGCAAGACCTTCGTACATTGGGCCTCACCGAGGCGATGACTACGGACCGAGACCTTTGGAAATGGGCTGTGCGTGAGAAGACCCGGCAAGCCAAGTAAGATCGTTGCCAGTGCCCCTGGACTGGTTCTTGTGCGGGTGGCACATGAGATGCACCATTTTGAGCGTGGCCGTTGCCAGTACCGCCTGACTGGCTCCTGTAGGATTTTCGAGCGAGATCGTTGCCAGTGCCCCTGGACTGGCTTGTGCGGGTGGCACATAAAAGACACCATTTCGAGCGTGGCCGTTTTCGTGCGGGTGACACGTAAAAGCACCCACTACACTCTCTGAGTGGTTGGCGTTAGGAAGGGCATCCAGCTGTAGAAACTCTGCCAAATCGGACTGGAGCCTGGTGTTGCCATCCGGTTTCACCAGTCCTCAGTCAAATCGTCCAACCCATGCTAGCATGGAAAGCGGACGTTAAACGATGATGATGATGATGATGATGTACATGTGTGTATGTGTGTACACACATATAAGCACAGTAAATATATATATATATATATATATATATATACATATATATATATACATATATATATATATATATATATACATATATATATATATATATATATACATATATATATATATATATATATATACATATATATATATATATATATATATATATATATATATATATATATATATATATATATATATATACATATATATATATATATATATATATACATATATATATATATATACATATATATATATATATATATACATATATATATATATATATATATATATATAT
>NC_142933.1:78348508-78355030 GCF_046866305.1 Octopus bimaculoides
GTGTATATATTAGGTAAAAATATATATTATGGATAATACATATTGGAGAAAAGGTACTCAAACATATTCAGGATACAAAAACTGTTTATATCTATATGAATATAATGTAACAAATAAAGTTTCAAATAACAAAAATTATTTTCTCTAGTCATTGGAATATTGGAAATGAGCATATTTTGTTGATTTTTTTTTAACAGGAGATAGTTGATTGCAAGACTCTTAAGAGGATATATGCATGTATGTATAAATATATAAACGAATGTTTGTATGTGTGTTATATATAAATAGTCGTCTTGGAACCAACTGTACACTTTGATTTATATATATATATATATATATATATATATATAAACAATATATGAGTATATGCATATATATGTACATGTATGTACATACCTTCATCTACATGTACATATAGATACATATACACATACATTTATGTAAATGCACGTTATATATAAATGTATACACACATTGCATATATACAAAAATATACATACATAGGCGTATGTTCACACAACTACGAAAAAAAGAAATGCTTTTAACAATTTACATATTTTGTTCATGATTTATGAAATAAATGAGGTGAGTCCATTAATATTACAACATAAAGGCTAACTTAGTTTAGTTTATAATATTAAAATGAATAGGAAGAAGGAAAAATCAATACGAAGACTGAACAAAAGGAAAAGTAGAGAAAGAAATTGTTTGAACAGACGGGAGGGTAAATAAAGAAAAAGGGTACAAAAAACATTTTTAAAGTTAATTATGTGAAAACAAGTAAATAAGTATATGTAGTTTAAAAAAAAAAACACATGCAACCCAAAAAACCCTGTCTGTGTCTGTATATATATATATATATATATATATATATATATATATATATATATATATATATATATATAGTATTAGGGAAAAGAACCAATATATTTTATACTGTGAAACTTCATTTAATCTTAATTTTTAATCAATTGATTTTAATTGAGTTTTTACCTGTAATTTTGGATTTTATCTATAATATTATTATTACATATATATATATATACATATATATTATATACACACACACACAGGGTTCAATTATACATATATCGTTTATATACACAAGATTTATATATATATATATATATATATACACACACTTAAATATCGTGAGCTTTACAAATGGGAAAGCTAGTACATAATAAGTGTGTAGAGTGATTGTCAACAAGATCGATAATTGAAAAGCATAAACAAATATATTATTATTCTTAAATATATTATTCTGATCACAATAATAAACTAGTGGAAGAAAGAAAATACTGGCGATAGTAAAAATAGGGATTTATATTTTATAGTAACAGATTATATTATATATACATATATATTCATATGATTATAGAATAACTGTATATATAATAATCTGATTTTAATCATTCCACTTACCAATAATTTTTTGTGTTTGCGTTTGTTTGTTTTTTTTTTTTTAATCAATCGAGTTTGAGAAGGGTTATTTTGTTTTGTTAGTTTGGACAGAAGATGGAATCCAAAGTCTGCTATAGTCCCTCACATTTGTCTCAGTCAAGTGATTTCTTGTACATTAGGTAGGAAAAAAAAAAAACTCAATAAATTATCGCCCTTGTTTCCGCTAATTCTATTATAGATGGCGCTCATGTAAGTTCCGGTTAAAACTGCAAGAGGTTAAAAAGAATTGAGATAACGTTCTTGTAAACTCTCGTTCCTCCGTCTTTACACACGTAATAAAAAATTATACCTATATTAGATATATATATATATTTATATATATATATATATATATATTAGTCTGCCAATATATTTCTATAAAATTTCTTCGCAGTTGCAGTGAAAGAAAGCAACTAAAAATAAACGTTAATAAAATACAGTACCTGACCTCTTATCCGGAATTTCCAGAATTCCGGAAATACAATGCAATATTGTAGAATACAGTTTGGACCCTGGATTGAACAAACAGACCTTGTTTTCGAAGTTGATTAATTTACATACGTTTTTTTAAAAATTAGCTTTGTTCTTTACTTTTTAAAGTAGAATGATAACGATTAAACATACTCTGCTTTAGAAGTGTTTTAATTTGTTAAATAAAATCATGCCCTTTCCCTTATTATTTTCATCTCAAACATCGTGTCATAGAATATGATATATTCTGAGAATTTTAAATGGATTAATAAATATTAAACACCTTGCTTTAGAAGTGTATTGAAATGTATCTTAAAATATAATTTAGTTCTTTATCAAATTTATTTTATATTTTAAGTATTTATATAGACTCTATCCAGAAATCCGGGACAATTTTGGTCCCAAGCTTGCCGGATATTTGGTCCGACACCAAGCACTTTCTCACGATTTATGTCCCTTTAGACAGTCACGAGAACTTGCGATGATGAATTGATTTGGAAGGAGAATCGGGGGGTGGGGGGGATAAATAAATAAACTAGACTCTAATAGAGAGTTCTAGGCCTATTTACAAGAGTTATCTCCCGTTTACATAATTTTATATATATATATATATATATATGTATGTGTGTGTGTGTTATACACTATTGTGTGTATGTATGTGTATATTTACATAGACTCACACGTCAATGCGCTGAAACACTCAGATACACGCAACACTCCCAATCTCTGCTACTACAATAGTAATAGACTACTCTAACCGCCACCAACCAATATCACACTACCACCAGCAACCTAGTTAGCTTTTCAGAAATTATTCCTACGACGACGTTATATACATACAAGTCACCAATAATACTAGTTATCCCACTGACCGTATCAACACATCCACAGCAGAAATTTCATTTTTTGGCAACGATTTATATTAACTAAGACGTCATGTCGAATCAAGGTAAAGGTAAAATTGAGATTTACTTATATTTTTTCTATAAAACTACTACAATATAAGATATAATGCTAATATATATATAGATAAATATATGAATCTGTCTGTATGTATGTATATAATAGATAAATACTTCCTCCATTTAATTTATATCTGCATGGTGAACAAATAGTATCATCGAGGGGGCCCTTTTCTCCTTTTATTTTCGTTTTAAAGACCAATTTATTTTATTTTATACTATTCAAATTTTATATTTTATATATCTCTGCTATCCTATATTTTCTAATTTCAACAAGAAGATATTGTCCGACTGAATTTTATGCAACTTGTTTATTGCTTCCGTTTCACCTGTTGTTGTTTGTACGCCTTTATATAAATATATATATATATTTATATAAATATATATACATATATATATGTCTGTGTGTATGTAATATGTATTATAATATTCATTATAAGAAATTTCTTTTGAACTTAGTGTGATATTTACATTTACCCCTTTTGCTCTGTTGTAATTCCATCGTTTGTTTCTTTCTAAAATGTCTATTTCATGTCGGAAGATTTTTTTCTCCTATTTTATTTCATTTTTTTTTTTTTAACGATATATTTGATATTTAGGAAAATGGAAGCTTGGTTTTTATCTCCCACTATACACGTATACAATATATATATATATATATATATATATATATAAAGCAAATGCGTTTTACTCCATTTACTAAATTTATATATATTTACTCAAGTACCCAAAATAACAAGGAGTTTCTACCTCATAAACAGGAGTTACACCACAGTCATTTTGTGATCTTTGTTACCCTGGTATCTATTAACCAATTTATTTTGTCCGAGTTAATTATTAACTTAGAGAAAATAAATACATATAATA
The DNA here is from genome assembly GCF_046866305.1 of Octopus bimaculoides. Classification (NCBI taxonomy): domain Eukaryota; kingdom Metazoa; phylum Mollusca; class Cephalopoda; order Octopoda; family Octopodidae; genus Octopus; species Octopus bimaculoides. The sequence continues at coordinate 78,352,252 of NC_142933.1, forward strand.
ATATATATATGTGCACACACACACATACCACGCAAGATTACATTACAGACAGTTGGGTCCGTATATAATATATATTTATATATGTGTGTGTGTGTGTGTATATATATATATATATATATATAAATATGTATTTATATGCGTGTGTAAGTGTGTATTTTGATAGTATATCAAAACTAAATAACGTCTGTAAAATTAGTATCCGGCCCATTGTTACGTTGATTTCGTTCTGACCTGATGTTTGAGAGAGAGGAAAGAGAAGCTTTTCATAAAAATGGCCATCACAAGCTGTTGACTCAAATGTCATCATCACTTGTCGGTACTTCAGCAGAAGGAAAAACGGCGATCGTTTTTAACACCAGCCACAACCAAACCCCCTTCCCCTAGTACCATACTCTCCAAGTAGGACAGGTCTAATTACTATTAGTATTATTAGAATGATTATTATTAGTAGTTCTAAAAAGAGAAGATTTATTGGCGGTGGTTGTGATTTTTTTTGTTTATTTTAGATATTAAAACTGAATTATTAATCCATCACCACCCTAAATTAAAAGAATTCTTTTACGATGTCTGTATAAGCAAAATAAAGACATCAGATCCTATTTTCTTATAATCTCTAGTTGGGTGATGATTTTTGCATATATCTCTCTAGGTGTTAGATAACCTCCTTTCGTAAATGGACTGAATATGAATATATTTATATTTCTGTGTGTGTGTGTGTGTATATATATCTATATATATATGCACGCACGCATATATATAAACACTTTATGTATGTGTATTTATATTTTAAGCTACAAATAGGTGATTGCATGTATATATATATATATATTTCTATATATATAAAATTTGGTACACGTATGTCTATACAAATTTGTGATGTAAGTTTGTGTGGGTCTGTACTTCTGCGCGTATGAAAATACATTTGTGTGACATGCTTATATATTTATATAAAATTTATGTATGTATATATTTATATGAATTTGTTATATATGTATTTTATAAATTTATATTCATATATAATTATGGTATATATGTATGAATTTGTGCGTATATGAGAATATTTATGAATTTGTCATATGTATATATATCTTCATCTATGTAAACCTCTCTCTCTATATATATATAGAGAGAGAGAAGGAGAGAGACTGTATATATATATATATATTTAAATATATTTAAATATAAAGTGTGAGTAGTCATATAACTTTATTTTTTGCGTATATAGATAGTGTATGCGTGAGTGTATATTTTAGTTGTTTCGGTCATTCAACTGCGGCCATGTGGGGCACCGCCTTGAAAGATTTAGTCGAACAAATAGACCCCGGAACTTCTGGTTTTTTAACCTGGTCCATATTCTACAATCAATCCTTTTTGTCGAACCGCTAGCAAACTAACACCAGTTGTCAAATTGTTAAGGGTGGGAACAAACACAAATTTAGCTTATTTAACTCCTCCTGTACGTGTGTGAGTGGGACGGCATAAAACTTCGATTATATTATATATATATATATATATATATATATACACACATATACATATAGGCACGCGACGAGCTTCCTATATACACAGTCGTGTTCACCAACTTCACTCACAAGGCATTAGTCGATATATATACACACGCGCATATTGCTGTGTTTGTATGCATAAAGTTTATGTACGAATTTATGTAGGTATAGACAGAAATTTGTATACAGATATATGCACACTCATATACGTATACGCGTGTTATTTTGTGTGTGTGAGTATAAATTCGTGTTTACAGAAACAAATTGATTTAAATACTTATTGAAAAATAAATTTATTTGCACATTTAGATACATGTGAATTTGTGTGGTTAAGCATATATACACACACACACATTTGTATGAGTGTCTTTATCTTTCGTATTTACATTATTTTTGTGATGCCAGCAGGCTAATTTAACTATTATTAAAGGCAATGCTGTACAGCAAGGTGCCCATCCTTTTGGAAATCCAATAGTTTTTCCAGTAAATGATTTCATATTCCACATGTCTTTGAAGGTACAAGGCCAGCAGACGACCTAATGACATGGCAACTGTCAATAGGTCATCTGCTGGCCTCGCATCTCCAAAGATGCTTAATTTTTGCATACCCAACGTGCTTTTCCAGTTAGGAATTTCATATTCCACACATCTTAGAAGGTACAAGGCCAGTATGTCACCTAATGACATGGCAAACGGCAACAATGTCTTCAATTGCAGGACTGCCATTTTTTTAAAGTCTTTCCTCTTTAAAAACTACATTTCTAATGAAACAGGCAGGTTTCAATTCAGGTATGTGTGTGTGTGTCTCTCTCTCTCTCAGTTTATATATATATGTATATATATATATATATATATATATATATATATATATACGTATGTATGGTGATATTACCTCATTGTTACCATCTTACAAGTGATGTCTTGCATTTTGCAGTTTTCATGTAAACATATCTGGCCAAGGGGAAATATCGGTTTACTTCATAAGACAGAGTAGGAAAACCTATGCGAACGAATCCTATTTCATGCATGCAAACTTTCAGTAGTGGAGGCTAAAGTTGTGGTATATATATATATATATATATATATATATATAAATTGAAAATGTGTATTGTGAAAAATTACCTTATAAGTAACAAATTAATAAATGTAATTAAACCAAATTTATTAAAATTCCAAACCCGTGTGACTTGTGACTCACCATGTATATACATATATGTATATATATTTACATGTTTATTGCATATGTATTTGTACACATATATGGCTGTGGTTAC
>NC_142933.1:78360530-78368030 GCF_046866305.1 Octopus bimaculoides
AAGGAATACACACAGCAAAAAATTAAAATGTGGCTTGTGGTATGTGAAACCTAAAGGTCCAAAAATATTGACTACAACAAACAAATTATATATATGTATAAACTAGAAAGACTCAGAAACAGAAGCCAGTCTGATAAAGGATGATATGGAAGCTTATAAATCTATTGAACAGTCGGAAATTAAGAGAAGCCCAAACTAAAATGTGTTATAAGAAGAAAATTAAAAGTTCTTATAAGACAGCCTACTGAGTAGTACAGACCAAATCTGTGACTAGTTCCAGCTAAACTAAGTATGAGATTGTTGTGGAACAGTGAAGTTACAGGTTATAAAAGCAAAGAGACAGGATTGGAAGTGAGACTATACTGGTGTACTTAGCAAGGGAAGACTCCAAAAGGAAGAGGTTTACCAATATTCTGCAGCCTGAGAACCAGATGTAGCAGGTGATCCACATTGCAAGACAATGTATCTGAGAAAATCAAGATATTATGCTAGAAATATCTGGCAGGGCGGGATATGGCCTAATCACTCATATAGTTATTCAGGTTGTACAGTAAAGTAATATACTCAACAACAGGTATGGCAGCATTATAGTCATTTGTAACAAGGGTTAAGTAGAAGCTTTAGAAAGGTAACAAATTATTAGACCAAGTCTTAAAAGTTACAGAGTTATAACTCAACTAATTAGGAAGAGAATTAGCCTAGATGAGATGCAATTTGGGTTTGTGCCAGGAAGTACTATCGATGTCCTTCCTTGTTAGGTAACTACAGAAGTATTTAGCCGAAAGCAATCTGCTGTACTTAGCTTTTGTTGACCCAGAGAAAGCCTTTTACAGGGTTCATCACATTCTAATCTGGTGGTTGCTGTGGAAGCCTGGAATAGATGAATGGCTGGTAAGAGTCATCCAAGTCAAGTACAAGGTTGCTGTCAGATGTGAGTTAAGGAATACAGTATCAAATTTAATGTGCAAATAAGAGTTTGCCATGGCTTGGGTCTCAGTTCCCTCGTATTATCATAAACCTCCACGCCATAAAAGAAGAGTTTATGGCCAGTTGCCCTTGGGAGCTCCTGTAAATGGATGACCATGTTCTTATAACTGAATCTATAGAAGTATTAGGTAAGAAATTTCAAGTGTGGAAGCAAAACCTGGAATGAAATTGCCCTAAAATTAGCTTAGCAATAACCAACATTTTAGTAAGCAGGAAAACAAACACTACACCAATACCTTTGGACAAATGGCCCTGTACGATATGTAGAAAAGGTGTTGGTAATAATTCCTCAATGTTTATCCCATGCAAACTATGGGCACTTAAGAGATACAGTGCAATCACTGAAAGATTAACACTGAAAGTAGACTTTGTGGCAAATGTGCAGGACCAATAAACACTAAGAATGCACAGGAAATAGATTTTCTGAAATGCTCAGGATAATCTTTGGAAATAGTAGACAGTTTCTGTTACATAGGTGACCTAATTGCTAGAATACAAACTAGCTGGAGAAAGTTCAGAGCTATTATCTCTATTGGTTACAAAAGGCCTTTCTCTGAGTGAAAGGCAGATTGTATGATGCTTGTATGAACAGCAGTGTTACATGGTAGTGAAATGTGGGCCATGAATGCAGAGGACATGTGAAGACTTCAAAGAAACGAAAAGGAATGAAGCTAGTATGCTCTGTTGAGTGTGCAGTCAGAGTGCATGTACAACAACTTGTGAATGGGGGTAAGAGTAAAATTGAACATTAGGGGCATCAGATGTAGTATGCAAAAGAAAAGACTGCACTGATTTGGTCATCTGATGGATGAGGATAGCTGTATAAAGAATGACAAAGGACTGTGATGAATAGTGATCTGCTGATGCTTGAGCAAACCTACCTATCTCAGCAAAAACTGAGGTCCTAAAAGCATATAATCTGTCTTAGCCCCCTCAGCCTATTTGTATTTGTCAACCCTTCTCAGCAACTCCTCTTTGTAACACCAATCCCTCCTTCACCTCTCTAATTCTGGCACTATTTCCTCAGCTGCTGTGGTTGTGTGAGAACAGAGCTACAACATAAATCTCACCCTCTTCTGTGCTACCAGTAATTCTTGAAACTACTTCCCCTGCCATTCATCTTTGTCTCCCAGCACAACCACTTGCCATTATATTTACAGTGAATGCTCCTTTTCCCTGAATACACTTTTGTGTTGGTCATAACCACCCCTATCCTTTTTTTTTTTATTGTAACCCCTGATATCCATCCTGATCCACTGATCTTCATTTCGGTCACTCTGCCTCTTTTCTCCTGATCACACTTCTCTTCTCCCTATTTCTTATCTATCTACAGGTTTTATTGAACTGTTGTTCTCCAACTCACTTTTATATATTACTTCCTCCTCTTTGATCCATTCATATTTTCTGTACATTTCCTCCAAACTGAGATTCATAATTGTCCATACTTCCATCCATATTCACTGCCTTCACTTTTGTCCTTTTCTCTACCATCTGTCATTCTCCTTTCGTATTCTCATGAACCTACATAATCACACAACATTTCTCAATTCTCTGTCTCTCTTATCCACTTCTTGTACTCTGAGCGTGTGCCCTGATGTCTCATTTCCACCATCCTTTCTCCTTTGCCTGCTGGGGTAGCTATGTATCACAGCTATTCCTGCCCTATCATGTTTTTGCTTCTCAACACCAAATAAAAAGCCAATTCCTTCAATTCTACCTCCCCACTCTATCAAGAGGTCTTGTCTTGCAAGTTTCTTGTAAACTCACTTGGGCTGGTGTCACAAAAATGCACTCAGCACACTCTGTTAAGTGGCTGGGATTAGGAAGAACATCCAGCCATGAACTATTTGCCAAAGCAGACATGGAGCACAACACAACCATCTGGCTTACTGAATTGTGTCGAGCTATCCAACCAATGCCAGCATTGAATATGAATATTAAAATTAAATGAACATGACATATATATATATATATATATATATATATATATATATATATATATATATATATATATATATATATAAAGCGTGTGTGTGTGTGTAATGGACTTTGAAGGATCATCATCATCATCGTTTAACGTCTGCTTTCCATGCTAGCATTCCCAATTAACAAGTTGTTGATAGATATCCACACACATACATAGACATCTGCACACATATATACATAGACAACCGCACACATACATACATAGACAACTGCACACATATATGCATGGACATCCGCACACATATATACATGGACATCCGCACACATATATACATAGACAGCCACACATATATACATAAGATAAAGTTCCCCGTAGTTTCCATCTACCAGATTCAGTCACAGTGTCAAAATGAGGCTATTGTAGACACTTGCTCAAGGTACTGTGCAATGGGACTGAACCCAAAACCACATTGTTGAGCAATGAACTTTTTGACCATACAAATCCTCAAGCATATACACATGCACACACACCAGCACCACCATCACTATCACTTTAATATCTCCTTTCCTGTGATTGTATGTATGTGATGCAAGTATGTTGGAGCTGAGTTTTTTAACAGCTGGATGCTCTTCCTGTCGCCAGACTCCTTATCTCCGTGTAAGGTAATATTCTCTGTCTATCAGAAAACAAACAACCTGGACCTGTTTTATGCTGAGAAATGGAATCAAACATCATATGAATGAGCCTTTTGCTTCCAAAAATAGCATAACAAGACATCAAGCAGCTTGGACATGCTTTCATGATGGACTGGTTTACAAACCAACAAATACAAGTGAAATATGAATTCATGCACATATACATACACACACACACATACATACATATATATATATACATACATACATACATACATGCATATACACACACATATATCATATGGATAAATGGATATGTTTTGCTAGACACTGAGACAACGAAAAGGTCATGAAGTTAGGTTTACCCTTAATATGGAAGACAAGAAATTGGCATAGAAGTGCTATAATGGGAAGATGTAGAGAATGCGTGAGATAAAGAGGAGCTACTTCATGCTGGCCCTTCAGAAGGACCTGCAATTCAAGTTGAGAGCAGCATGGTAGATAAAGCAGTTAAGGATATAAAGGAAAGTTGTGTATCCATCAGAGATAAATGCAGAGATGCTCAAAATATATGGTGTGATAGGATATGTGATTATCACATTGATAGTTAATCATGTAATTGGGGAAGATGTGAAACTCAGTGACTGGCATGGCAGTATCATCATAAACTGCTAGAAAGGCTTAGGAGATGCCCTACAGAGAAGAATCTACAGAGGATCAAACTACTGGATCTGGTTATGAAGGTCATGGAGAGAGCCATAGCATTTCTGTTCAGCCATCAAAACCAAACCAAAACTGAAGTTTGCGAGACAACATAATGTAGTCCAAACCACCTAGGACAGCACTAACACTAAGTAAGATTTGATTCAGGCTGTGATGGCTGTATACAACGTGTGTGTGTGTCTCGTGCGGGTGGCACGTAAAAGCACCCACTACACTCTCAGAGTGGTTGGCGTTAGGAAGGGCATCCAGTTGTAGAAACTCTGCCAAATCAGATTGGAGCCTGGTGTAGTCATCCGATTTCACCAGTCCTCAGTCAAATCGTCCAACCTATGCTAGCATGGAAAGCGGACGTTAAACGATGATGATGATTTCCGACGAAGGGCTTCGCCTGGAACATCAAATTCTCTTTCTTTCCTTTCCTGAGCGTCCAGTAACACAAAATCTGTATCACGTCCTCGCGTTGTTGTTTTTTTGCTGTTTTTTTTATGAGTAATGACTAGAAGGTTGAAAGTGTTAAAACACTACTCTCTGGAGAGTAGATGAGTAGGATATGCAATAATCTATACGTGGAAGCTTCTTCAAAGGCTAACACTAAACTTTGATGTTGAGGTCTATGCCAGTCCTTGTAGTGGTCAATACAGCATAGTCCTGAAGGTCCCATCTTCCCCATGACAGAACCATACACTGCAATAACTTAGGGTTCACAATATTAGCTTTTAAATATTTTGCCAAAGATAGTGAGAAATCTACATGGAGTAGATGTAAATGTATTTAAGAAACAGCTCAATACTCAACTATCTGCTGGCCCAATCACACTGACATCACAGCAAGAAAAACAACTGAGGGCAACACATCAAAATCACTCATTCACCAAAAATTGGTTCGTGTAAAACTGTCAATTTTATGAGCGGTGCTGCAGAGTAGCCACAACCCTTCAGCTGGAACTAATAAAAGCATGGTTGAATATAAAATAAAATAGTTATGGTTGGTCTCCCTCTCATTACTGCCCCAGATGTAGTTGTCCAGGTGGTTTGAATCATGAGAGCTACCCCAATGTTAGGAGTAACATGATTGTAAAAATGTTCAGCCTTCCACTCTTGACTCATCTAGGCTGTGACAGGGAGCAGTCTCTTGCTGGAACACATATGGCCTCCCCTGAGCAAATCTCTCTATCCAGGGATTGACAACCATCCCCATTGTCTTGATGTTTGCTACCACATTGATCCCAAGACTTCGCATGGAAGTCTTGGGATCCTTCTTTTTTTTTTTTTTTTTTTTTATTATTATAGACAAAATTCTTCTCATCTGAGACTCAGAGAGCTTGAGATTATTCAGGATGCACTTTAACTAGATCACACAGTTCTCTCTGATCTTATCAGACAGAAACTGCTCTTATCTCATATCAAAGAATTTGTACCTGATGTCTTTATGCACCATGTCTCATCAGCTTTCCACTCTTGACTCATCTAGGCTGTGTGACAAGGAGCAGTCTCTTGCTGGAATACATGACCTTGCCTGAGCAACTCTCTCTATCCAGGGATTGACAACCATCTTCACTGTCTCAATGTTTGCTGCCACATTGATCCTAAGATTTTGCAAGGAAAGGATGATTAGCAATGGCCCTCACTGACCTGCCAAGATTTTTATTGATGATGCTCTGAACTTGCCAGACAAACTTAGCTTTTCTGTCAGTGTCTGATTGTTGAGGATTTTTTTTCCTTTTGGCCATGTAAGACACATACCTGCTTGAGGCCGGGAAATCTTTTCTGATTTTAAACATAAAGGACCTGGTGCCATTTAAGAAAGGAGTAGTCTCAGAATCACTGTGGTTGGCTGCCGTTAATGTGATGATAATGGCTTTCATTTTCTTCATCTGTTAGATTCAAAGCTTTCATGTTGGGATTGGAAAATGAGAAAGATACTTAAAGTTTGAGCTACTTACGATTTTTAAGTTTAGTTCTCAAGTATCTGATGCACCCTGTGTGTATATGTTTGGCTGAAAGAGTGCAGATCCTGTTTAGATCTAGGATCCCTAACTCTCTATTGAACTCCAGGTCAGAAATTTTCAGTGGTTGCATGCATATGTATAAATATATTCTGAAGAATTGGAAAAGTCTGCATATTCCTGACTGACTTGGTATCTTTCCAGTTTTATCATTTTAGGGTCTAAGGAAGGATAGCTCTTTTATCTTTTTACCTTTTACATTTTATTTTTGACATTTTAGTAACTGTTTTCCATTGTTTACAGCCTGCGTTTTCTATATGCTGCCTTCTCAGTTTATTTCACATTTCTTCTATTATTCAATTTCTTTAGTTTGTTATGATATGTGGTTTGCACCTGAAGAATATGTTTGAGTTCTGTCAACTTGTGAAACTATTAGTAGTGTTTTAACTCATGTACTGTGACGTTAAATAAATTATATATATATATATATATATATATATTTGTCTGTACATATACATATGTACATACATGTTCTGATGCAGTCATTCATATGCAGATAAATTCACCTCATAACCACTTGATTTGGGGGTCTGTCCCACTGTACAGCATCTTGGGCAAGTGTTTTCTCCTATAGTTTCAGACAGACCAAAGTCTTTTAAATGGATTTGGTTGAAGGAAACTGAAAGGAGTTCATTGTGTACGTGTTTGTTCATGTGTCTTTGATTTGAGACATACAAATTATAAGCTACTTTTATCATCTTAGTAGCAGTATTATTTGTTTGCAGTCTCTCATAAACTTGTCTGGCTATTGTACTGTTTGTGTTTGAAGGACTCTTTCATCAGATGTAACATCTTGAGATCATTTTTCAGCACCGCATCCAAGTCGTCTTTGGTCTCCTTCTTTAGGTACCATTCACTTTGAGTGCTAGTTGTCATCCTTTATTTGTATCACATGCTCATATCAGTGCCTTCTGCTCCCTTGCACACTACATCTGATTCCTCTTGTACCCAGTTTTATCTCAGTTCATTTACACTTTATCATTGATGCACTCTAACACTGCACATCTAGTGAAGCATGCTCACCTCATTTCCTTTTAGTCTTCACAGTCTTCCACTCTCAAGGCCCACATCTTGCTGTCTTGAAGCAGCACACTTCGCACACAAACATCATACAATCTGCCCCTGACTTTTGAAGAGTAAACCCATTGTTACCAACAAAGTTAAATTCCCTGAACTTTGTGCAGCCCTTTTTATTTTTGCTACCATACTTGGTCCAGGTCACA
>NC_142933.1:78373030-78473030 GCF_046866305.1 Octopus bimaculoides
AGAATATGCACACCCGGCATTTAGGGTTAGTGTTACATCGAAAACGGGTGTTGTGCGTATTTTTTACCTCCGCCAATAACACTATAACATATTCTGGACACTATTTCAGACAATTATCACCGTTCTCTCTGAGCATATAAAAGACAAATTTGTTCGGGGCAAAATGAGTAAGCCGATTTTACTTCAATTTACCAGCATTACATTTGAAGGCATATCAATACCCATATTTAGACATAAGAAATGCAGCAAAAATTTTAAATATGTAAGTCAAATGAAAGAGGATCGTGGAAAAATGGGATATGATATGAAATCAACGAAACTTAGTTAAATCTAAAAACTCAATACAAAATAATCTCTTCTTGATCTGCAAGTGTGGCTTGCTTTCCAATATATACACACCATGTATTTAAAGAGAAATCTAGATTAGTCATTACTCATTTTACCCCCATTTTAAGCTTTTTTTTAATTGAAAATAATCAAATTCAACGTTAGTGTGGGGAAAAAATTGACTCGGAATCGAACAGACATAAATATTGATTGTTAAGCATCAAAAATTATCCAGATATTTTATTAGCATTCTCAATTACAATTGAGTCAAAGTTGAAGCAAAAATTCTTGAAAGATAAGTACCAGACTATGTTCCAAACTCTCTCTCAAGTTCAGCAACAACTATACTGACCAATTTTTGCTTCTAAAGATGTTGCAACAGTACAGAATGATGATGCAATACTTGCAATGTTATAATTTCAAACAGGTTGGGAGAAAATAATGAGAAATCAGAGAAATAATTAATTCTGTTCAGTAGAATTTAATGACTTGTTCTCCGTAACATTGCAAGGCCTATTTCAAAGAAATGTGAAGTTTCATTTTGTGATTCACCGTTTATCCACACAACTGTCCATTCTTCAAGAGAAATTTCCTTGCCAAGCATTAAGCTAATTTTCAAAGACTTGTATATGATTGCTGATTGATTTAGAAATGATTAGTTATTATAAATTATTTAATTTTAACAATGTACACAGAAGAATTTAGCTTGGCTTGATTTAAACTCCCAAATATTGATGTTCTAAATCACTTATGAACCCCTTTGAGTACTGCTGTTCTATGATGGGCCCCTATAGCCATTCAATGTTTAAAAGCTAGTTTTACAGAGCCTTCTTTCAAAATTTCGATTTTGTTTTTCACTCATGTAGGTTAGAATGCTTCATTTGCCAGAAACGTGTTGAATTGTTAAGTGTTAGAGAAAGATACATCGTTGTTTCTTGAAACATTTATCTGTAGCAAGTTCTGTTTTATGTACCCCCAAAATACAGTTGTGGATCTCCAGTTGATTATCTTACTTTTGTGAACCCTAAAAACACTTCTAAATTCTATCCTAAATTATCTTGTGTGGCTTGTTCTTTACTGCCAGTTTCATCTTCTGTATCCTTACATTTCTTTGAAAGATATGTCGTGAATGTTATTTGAATGTATTAAGCAAACGAGTGATGAAAATTCAACCAAGCCTCTGTTACAATACTTACACACCACCTCCACTGTGCCATAGTGGATATAGAATACTTTAACTGTAACTGGCCGGCTGATTGACCATCTAGTCACCATCACTAATGGAAATCAGTATGCTGCTGGTCATTTAGTACTTCTGTATTGTTGTGGAGTATAAAAGCTAAATATATAAATTGACCATTCCAACAGTTGTAACAAAACTGAATATATCTGTTGTATAAATGTAAAAGAATATATACATACGTATATATGTATGCGTGTGTGTGTATGTAGAATATCTAATTCTTTTTTGTGTTTTTAGCAGAGACAAATGAAGTAGGAATTAATCTATTAGAGTGATGTTTTTTTTTATTAAACTTTATTTGGAGAAATGATAACCTTCATTAAGACATCTTTGTTATTTCTGTAGCTATTGATATTTTCCTCTGGAAAGCACTTTTCATTTATTTTAATCTGTTTATCATCACTACATTGTGATGGTGACAAACAGATAAATGTGCCACTGTGATATCATTCGTTAAATTCACTCATCTGTTAATTGTATCAGTCTAACAAGGTTCTATTTTTCTATCAGGTTGATGTATCTTTAATTAGAGCAATTCAAATTTGTGAAAAACATTCTAAGGTGTTTGATGCAATTTAATGTTATTGGAACACAAGAGTAGAGAGAGAGAGAGGATATTATTAATTAAGCTGTTATCTTTTAATTTCTTTTTAACTAATTTCACAAAAGATTTTTTATAACATCCTTATTTCTCTATTAAGGATTACTAAATGTGGCAGACAAGAGGATTTACCTCAGTATTTTTACAATTAGTTATCCTTCTTAATATTAACCCCTTGAAAATGTCAGTTTCAACCTGATTCTCTAAGTTGACTAGAGAATATTGTTCCTTATTTGCAGTCACAATATAGTGTTTGAATTCTACAAAATTGGTCACATTACACAAATATTAAACTGATATATATAGAAATTCTAACAACAAAGGTATGGACAGTACCAGTTGAATGAAAAAATGGTATGAGCTGAATCAAACCAAACAAACGATGGTGAGGTCTAATATGAGAATATTGGGACTCTCAAACCTGATGGAGTAATGTGGAGTAGAATGTACTGAATACTGTACAGATCTGGCCAGTTTGAATTTTAAAAAAAACCAGTATTTTGCCCAAATATGGCTGATTTAAATGCTAAAGGGATAAAATAAAGAAACCCTGGCATATTAAATTGCTCTTCTTTCTTCCTGGTTATGAGATAAGTGTGTCTGGTTCCCTACTACCATGTCATACTTACCCTCATTTTGTCACCTTTGATAGTTTTTGACAGTTTTGTAATTGACACTGCTGATTGTATCATGGTATTTATTAGATAAAAATATTATTGTAATTAAGCAGATAAGATGAATTGTTTTGGTAGTTGAGATATACCAACTGGCTACTAAAGTAGAATACTGTTTTCTGTTGCATTGCTTTTATGAGCCTCATAAGTCTGTGTAATCCAGATGTGTTTTGTCCCTCAACAATTTTTCTTTTTATTATGAAGTTCTTGTCTCTTTCATGTCATAATTTTCTGAAAAATGTAAGCAATTAGTTGTCTATGAAAAAAAGTATTTTAGAAAATGAAACTATATTTCATGCATTAGTTGTATGAATTTGTGACGTGTCGAGCTGAGGATAAATTTGAGGTCATTTTTCAAAAATAATGAAAAATCCTATCACCAGTTAAGTTTCACATCTTTTCCACTTGTGATAATTATCTGCCATGCTTGCAAGTAAAACACCTTTCATATCTGTTAGTTACTTTCCCACCAAAGCATACTTCTATACTTCCAAGAACTTATCAAGGTTAAAAGTTGTTTTTTCAATTTTACCTTTTTCTACAAATCTGTTTGTGGCTGTGTGGTAAGAAGTTTGCTTCCCAAGCACATGGCACCTTGTTCAAGCGTTTTCTACTATAACCTTGGGCTGGCTAAAGCCTTATCAGTGGATTTGGCAGACAAACTGAAAGAAGCCCGTTGTTTATACATATGTGTGTGTTTGTATCTGTTTATCCCCCTGCTAGTGCTTGACAACCAGTGTTGGTGTGTTTGTCTCCATAACTTGGTGGTTTGGCAAAACAGACTGATAAAATAAGTATGAGGTTTTAAAAATGAAAATGTACAGAAGTTAATTAATTCAACTAAAACTTTTCAAGACTGCCCCAGCATGACCACAGTCTAATGGCATATTATAACTTCTTCCTTTTTGTCTCTACTTAGGCTTTTGAAGTGTTCCAGAAAAGCTTTCTTTTAGTTTGTTAGTCATTTAGCTCTTCATTTTCTCACTGCAAGTCTTTTGTTTCAATGATATCACATACATTTTGATGACCTCAAGTGGAATGACTAATTTTTCAATTAACATGGGTAGGATGTGTGTACATTTCCACAAAATATATCTTAAAGAAAACTCTCTTAGTGAAATAAAGTGGTGAGCTGGCAGAATTAACATACTGGGCAGAATGCTTAGTGGCATTTCGTCTGTCTTTATACTCTGAGCTCAAATTCCACCAAGGTTGACTTTACCTTTCATCTTTTCAGGGTTGATAAAATAAGTACCAGTTGAGCCCTGGGATAAGTGTTATTGACTTGCCCTGAACTCGCTGGCCTTGTGCCAAAATTTGAAACCAATATTTATTTCAGATTTTTATTTTGTAGAAAATATTCTGAGAATAGATAAGAAGAAAGATAAACCATTACACCAACACTGGAGGTTGTCATATCCTTAACAAGACTGGGGGGTCTTCTCAACTCGTATTAACCTCCTCTAAGTATCGATAGAAGGTTTCACTTATCGAATAAACCAAGGTAGGAACAAAACATTTTCCCCATAGAGACCTTGAAACACTACCATGAGGAAAAGGCACAAATTTACCTGATAAAAGTACAGTTTTAAGATTTTCATAAGGATTTTTGTTTTTCCAGAAGTACAAGCACTTTGGCAAATGCTCTCTAGACAAGACACCTGACTGATATCACCAAGATTTTTATATCCTTAACACTTGACCCTTCAGCATTTGAACTGACCATATATGGCCCAAATCCTCTACCTACTTATGTTAAAACTAACTAGATCTAACCTCTCACACCTACTCTACAATGTCATTCTGAAATGAAATAAACACATCATCCTAATCTCAGAGTTACAAGATAATGCATAATTAATTCAAAATGATGTGAATAAATAAGCATTACATTTGACAGAGTAATCTGAATGCTAAAAGAATGGTTGAATAATGTTGATACTATTGGAAATTAAATGTGGTTTTAAAATGTATCATCAGGATGCATTAATCTGATTTTACTGACTGATATCTCATATATGTTATTGTATTTTATTCTAAACATATAAGAAGAATGTTTTATTTGTAAATAGTGAAAGTTATTTATAAATTCACCTTGAAACAACATGAATATTTTTTGTAAAACATCAAATTCTCCTTTTGGAAAAGAAACTTTATGGTTTGTTTTGCTTTTAAATCATCGTAAACACTTGTAAACATAACAACCTAACAATGGCACTAGATTTTGCTAAGTAATGTGATCTAACAATTCACTGATAGTGTGTTACAGTTGGCCTGAACACTTGGTATGTTTAAGTAGTTTCAACTGATATTTAGAAGAAAGGTGGACATTTCATAACTTTATCATTTAGTGATAAAGTAGGATTAAGATAATATACAATGCAGTGAGGAGATCCTTACTTTAAAACTTTCTCCTTTTATATGGATGCACAATTCAACTGACATTAAATGTACATTGATTAAAATACTTTGTTGTAAATCATAAATTGAAGGTAGCTATTGGTGTTGACAAGTCAGTTTTTTTCCCTTCACTTTTCTTTATAGACAACACTTGCATCATGTCTATACTTAAGGACTTTGTTGCCCTAGCTCACTAAGGTATTGATTATTTTGTTGATGTGTGCAATGTAGAATTCATTTCTTCTTGCAATGAAAGGATTAGTTTGAAATATTTTTATTATCTTTCTTTTACGCCAACACACAAAGCTCAAATTCGAATTTGATACATTGCTGAGAAACTTGGATCTAAATTAGTTTTGTAGAATATTAAGTAAAAGAATCCCAAAGAAACCTTAGAATTAATGTAACCATTTAGTTGTGCAATTGAATTACGTAGTTATTCCAGTAATCACGTTAAATATCTACCACAAACAGAACTTGTATTTCCTGCAAGTCATGTTGCCTCAATAAACTTGACATCTCATAACAAATTGGTATATAAAAATTGCATTTTGCAGTTAAAAGGAAATGAAATTCTGAGTGAATATACTGAGTATTTGGGCTAAATTTGAAAGTTTTCGTAAAAGGAAAAGAAAACAATGTTCCATCCAAAATTAGAAGTATTTTTCGAAAGATCAAAAATTATCAACTAGATTATGGCTGAGAGATAACAGTTTACTCAAAGTAGCTGCCTTCATCTTCTACTATAACCTCAAGACAGCTGTAGAACCTGGCACATGTGTTACTCACTGTGTCCTTGGGAAGATCTTCAATTTTTGTGTTGCAGGAAGAGTGGTTGTTGTCTTTCTCAACTGTGTCCCACCCTTAGTAAACCATAAGCTTATAATTGAGGGAATTAGGAGGCTGGTGAAGTTGTAGAAATTCTCTGACGACAACTTTTGGCTTTTTTTTTTTTGGATCTATGGCAAGGAGCCAAATCTTGCTACCACTTGTGTCCTTCCAGCAGCAACCCTCTTCAGCCTGGGTTTAACTGAAGTCTCCAGAAGCTTCACATAACCATCTGACTTGAGCCTAAGGCCCTATTCAGAGATGGAGGTGGGCAGCATGACATAACCCTAAATAGAGACACACATGAAGACCATCGAACTTTCAGGGAATTTGGCTTTCATGTTGTCCATGTCACATCTTACAGCCTTTACATTGTTCACAGAGCATTGAGTAGCAGTCATGCTGTCTGTCAGCATTTTGATACCTGGTGTGAATCATCATAATACAGGTAACTCTTCCCATATTCAGATGGCTTCCATTTCTCTGTATCAGCAAACTTTTTCTCTACTACAACCTCAATTTTTATGCTCTCCAATGTCATTGACTATTCACCAATACATCAAGCTGTTCCTGAAGAAAGAAGACATACAGGATTGTCAAATTTAGCCTGAATATCTTGTATGTGATTTCTATAGTTAGAGGGTTAAAACCGATTCAATACTGGCTTCCATTACATGTCAAAGACTAATTTCTTTTAATTCAATATCAGTAAAACAATTATTTGACAAATTTGGATACTTTTACTACATTTTTTTTTACCATTAGTACTGAGTACAAAATGTTTACATAACGTATAGGAATTTTTGTGCTGTATTACTGTAGTTTTCACAATTTTTTTTTTATTTCTTCAGTACATTTATTCTACAGTTGCTACTTTTAACACGTCTATAAAATAATTTTCATTCAATAAATGTGCAACATATGTTTAATCGGTATATTCTGAACATCTTCATTATCACCACCCATTTTAACAGCTGTTTTATAATCTTTCTCAATGCCAAAATATTACAGATGTTTCTCCAAAAAATCTCTCCTTGTCTCTTTATATCTGTTGATCAATTCCAGCTCCTTTGGCTTTATTTCATATTTCATTTGGTTGGCTTCATTGGTAATTATAGCTTAGGATGTTCTTTGCCAGTTTTTTTTTTTTGCAATTTCATATACTTTAAAGTGTTTTCTTGTGTTAAACAACATAGTATGCTTCTGATTGCTAGGTCATTGTTCCATTAGATTTGACTTTTACCTATCAGATATATACAGTATGTAGATAGGATTATAATCCAAGCTGTGCCTTCAAGAAACACTTTTGCATATTCCAGTACTCATAAGTATATGTAGATGTTATATTTTATTTGAGAGTTGAAAATACTTCTGTTTCTTCTCTACATTTCTCTCTCTCTCTCTTTCTCTCTCTCTCTCTCTCTCTCTCTCTCTCTCTCTCTCTATGTATGTATATATATGACTCCTGAGATTAATACTTGATTCTATATATTATCGCGCCATCCAATATAAATTTTGTATTATTTTAATTCTTGGTCTGAAGAATTACTACTGACAGATGTCTTACAAGTTTTTTTTTAACATGTATAACTTTGTAACTCCTATTTAGTAAAGAAACATATGTAACAGAGAATAAATAGCAAAAGCTTTCCAGTCTTCCAGTTTGGTATATATTACTGTATCTGCTAGACTATCAAATGTATTATATACCACTGGTCACAGTGTGCTCCTTGCATTGTTGTAGCTTTTGAGTGGTACCACCCTGCTGGTTAGGCAGGCTGACCAATATTACCTTTGAATGAAATGCCAGTCTATTGCAGGGTTACCTATTTACAGCTGAGTGGATTGGAGTAACATGAAATGAAGTTTGCTTAAGAACACAATGCACTGACAGTTTGAGAATCGAAACCGCAATCCAGTGATCATGAGTGCAACACCCAATCACTTTCATGCACACACGCATCAAATGTTTGCATCTTAAAATATCTAACTACTCATATGTATGAGTATGGGTAAATAGATATGTTAAGCTGTACATATTTGATCTATTAAAAAGCTTCTTTTGGAGATCATACAGTTTCTTGCTAATCTACATGTAGTTTCTAATCATTGTCTATTTCTTTTACAATTTTGTTTCTACTTTGTAAAAGCTTTGAGGAAAAACAGTCAGCAAAGAGGTGAGAAATTGAGATGCATTTAGTTTTAAAATGACAAAGCAGTTTAGTATTATGTTGTAATTCACAGTAAAACTACTAGTCAAAAATGTAGGTGTTTCTTTTTATAAAAATTATCAGAGCAAGAAAGTTTTACATTTCTTTTTTTCAATAACAGTATAAACTCATGGATTTCTTTATGACGTTTTTTTTTTTTAAGAAAATACTATCAGTTATTATCTAACAAGCTACAAACTTATGATTAGCAGTTTTCTCATTTTCTCTTTGTCATGATCATTTAATGCTCACTTTTTCCATGCTTGCATGGGTCAAATAAAGTTTCCTGTAACAGATTTTCTACAACTTTATTTCTTCCCTGTCACTAACACTCACCTGTTTTCAAGCAAGATAATATTTCCCTTGGCCAGTTACATTTTCCATGGAAGATAGAAAATATACAATATTGTTTGTATGACAGTGATGCTCACTTACAGCCATTGCTTGATATCAAGATGAGGGTGCATGTACACACACACACACACACACACATCACTATTTTGACCAGACTCTCAGATGTTGTTATACACCACTGATCACAATGTGATTCCTTGCATAGTTGTAGCTTCCAGATGATGCCACTCTGCTGTTGGGCAGGCAGGCCAACATTGACCTAGGAAATACTAGTTATAAATAGCAAGACATAACATAAATTTTACAGCTATATAGATAACAGTCATACTTGATATGCAGAAATGGAGCAGCTAGAAACTCTGTAACTGCAGCCAATTTAAACTATGAGTGTACAGATGGTCTGGTTGATGAACAGGGCTCCTAATGTAACCATTAAAATCAGAGCTCTCATAAAATGCAATCTTTCAACTGCCCAAAGGCTCCCTAGAAATAGTTGACAGCTTGTTTACCTAGCTGACCTAATTAGTGGTGGAAGTGGGTGTTGTGAAAGTATAGTAGCTTGTGTCAGGATAGTCATTACTTGATGCTTGTATGCAATGTGGCATCAAGACCGAGACAATGACTACAGAAGGGAAGCTAGAGAGAAATATTGCAAGCAGGCTCTGTTAGAAGTGCAGTATCACTGTGCTTGAATGATGGCAAGCTGAGAGAAAATCGGCATTAGAGGTATCATCTGTAATATGTTAGAAAGATCGCATTGGTGTGGAAGTCAAATGACCAAAGTGGAAGGGATCTGCAGAATAGGTTGAAGAGGAAAATGTACTGCAGGCTGATCTTAAGGTACTAAACTTTATCAACATGGTAAAGAACTACAATATAACTGGTTAGATGGGCAGACATATCCAGCATAAACAAGCTCATTGGTGCTGGCATGGCTGTGTGATTATGATGTTTGCTTTGAAACATTATCAGTTAAGCTTCTATACAATGGCCATGGATCAACCAATACTTTCAAGTTATATTAGTTGAGAGAAACTAAGTTGTTTAAGTGTATGATTTTTGTATTCCTCTTTTGTCATTACATGTTTGCTGGCTGTAAGCAAAACAGGCTCGCTATTATTACGTGCAGTATCCTGTGCTTGCAGTCAGCCGCAAAAGTACATCTTAGGCTTCTTGACATGTCTTTACATGTGTGATCTTCGCAAGCAAAATGAAAATGAGAGAAAAACTCATAACTCTGTCCGCACCATTTCTTCAATAGACTGAGATTCTTAGAAACTGTCAATGACTGGAAGGGCATCTGAAAATCTACCTCAACGAATTTCATCTGACCCATGCAAGCATGGGAACATGGATATGAAAATGATTATAATGATGATGATTATCCTTTCCTCGAATTATTATAAAGGCTTTTTAGGCTCCCCGTGGTCTGGCGTTTATATGGAAACTAACTTATGATATTGTTTGACCAAATTTTTTTTTTTGTAAGTTACTTTATTATGTAACCAAATACATCTGAGATATGATTTTTATGGTGGGTTTGATATTTGTTGCAAATTGACAGTGTATTGATTAGAGATTATTACCAGTTAGAAACAGGAAATTGTCCTATTAGTCTTTTTTTTTCTTTTTTCTATGCATTAGACTTAAACATGTCAAAACAAGTAATACTTCATTGATAGTATTTAGTGAAGAAAGATGAAAATAAACAAAATATAGCATTAAATAACACTGTTTTATTAATGGTAGATTCTTGGGAATGTTTTCACCATCCCCGCCCCAAATATGAAAAAAGAACATTAAAATTTTTTAAAGTAATTCTTGCCTGTTTTCCTTAACTATCACATTTACTGATGAAATGTGAACATACTTGTGATATCAAAGACAACCATTTTGTCTCTTCAGAACCATTATTTGATGTGCTTTTTTTCTTTTCTTTTTTTTTTTTTTTTTTCTTTTTAACACAGAAGGGATGTGTCTTGAAAGTTTGGCTGCTATTTTCAGCAGTTCAAATGACTACATAGAGGGTCTATCACTGGCCACAATACAAATGTCTGCAGTAAACTTTGAACTTCTGACCTTATAAAGATGCTACTACAAAAGTTTTGAGGTACAAGATACACTGTCTAGACAAAAAGATGGGATGTGATCAAAGAGCCAGAATGCCTTTCAGTTAGGTCTACTCAACCATGGTTGATCTGGAGATAAAAAATAGCATCACCATCACTTCCAATTACACAATGATTTTTCTATAGATGATACTGTCCTTCACTTGTCAGATGGGTTGTAGACTTAAACATGTGCTGGTAGCCTGAATACTTTATCTACTTAGTTAAGACTGAAAAATAAATCTGAAACACTCCTTGTTTGACCTCAAATCAGCTTTGAGCAAGCTTAGTATCAAAGCTACCCAGCCATGACTTTCTTGTTCTTGCTTTCTGTTTTTATGTGACTGATTTGGGAGAGGCTGCTTTTGTAGCATTTTGAATGACTTCATAGAAGCTTCATTATTTTAACCATTCAGATTTATGGAGTTGTCATTAGAAAAGATATGCAACAAAAAATTCGGATCTTTTTTAAAACGGGGTGGGGGGGCACATTTTTCATTAATGTTTTACGTAGTGTTTTTGGTACCGAAAGACTTTCAAACTTCGTATACTTATCTATTTTGTGTTATAGAACAGAAAAATATTTTTGTATTCGAATTTATTTCATGTAAAAAATTGTCATATTTCGATAATTTCAACCAATCACTGACGTCCATTCAGTCGATATACATTAAGTGCCGACTACATAAACAAACGATTCTTCGTTTTATTTGCTTTTTTTCATTTTAAATTTGCTTTAACCCTAACCCTAGGGTTAGGGTTAGGGTTAGGATTAATTGTTTCAGAATCGTTTGTTTATGTAGTCGGCACTTAATGTATATCGGCTGAATGGACGTCAGTGATTGGTTGAAATTACAGAAATACGACAACTTTAACATGGAATAATTTATGGATTTCTTTTTTTTTAAAGAAGACTAAGAGAAAAAGATGTTTTATATGACACATTCTACCAGTGTTCCAAGTTTCAAAGTGTTTTGTTAATGAAAAATGTGGCCCCTGTTTTAAAAAAGATCCAAAAATTCTTTCCTTCTTTCTCTCTCACTCTTTCTTTTTGTATTTATAATAAGTAATTATCAGTAACATTTTATTCAGCCAAACATACAGATAAATATTAATTCAGTTTCAACAATAGAGATGTATTTCCTATATTGTAGAAAATCTAACTTATTTAGAAGTAGTTCTGGACAATGGATTTGCTTGTTTCACAATGAATCTTTAAATTTTCTAATGTTGTTTTCTTGCATATGCAGAAGTTCAGAGACCAAACAGAAAGGCCTCACTTTGATTGGAGACTTATAGTTTCTCTATGACACTAAAAATTACCAATCATTTTTATAAGGCATGACTGTTTAGTAAGAACAACATGGTCTCAGGTACAGTTTCTCAACAACATGGCTTCATGTTCAGTCCCACTGCATAGCACCTTGGGCAAGTTCTTCTATAGCCCCAAACTGACAAAAGTTTTGTGAGTGGATTTTAGGGATAGAAACTGGAAGAAGGTCATTGTGTGTGTGTGTACATGCACAAGCACATCTCCTTGCTTTGATTTCATGTAATAGTTGTAAACAAATGTCCCTGTCATGCAAGTGGTGTCCTTCATTTCTAATCTTCTCTGAAAACATGTCTGATAATTTGGAATATCTCCTTGCTTGGAAACAGATAAGCATGAGCAACAGGAAAGGCATCCAGCAATAAAAAAGATTCTCAACAAGTTCTGTCTGACTTCTACAAGCTTGGAAAAGTGGATGTTAAAGTGATGGTGATGATTTCCCACAATTTTCTGAATTGTGAGAATTTTTCTGACTCTTTCTACAATTAAAGAAGAGAAATCTTGTAGCTATATTGTGATTTCCGATGACTTCTTAAGGTAGTTTGTTCTTTTGCTGTAATGCAAAGACACTGTGACTAACATGTCTCAGCTGCTTCAGCAATGTAAACCTGAAGAAAAAAGATTTTATGTGACATATGTTTGAATCAAGCAGTAAAGGCAATTAATAAAAATTTAAAACAAGACATTGGATCCATTATTAAGTAGTAATTACACACAAAATTGTTGACAGGAGTGGTTTCAGACATATTTTATGGCTCTGGTGTGGTGTCACTTTGGACAGTAGTTGCTAATAAAGCACTTTCTTTTCTTTTTCTTTTTTTCTACAACCTGTGCCACTCAAAAATGCAAATGAATGGATAAGTGAGGATCATTGTGTCCCAAGTAGTTAACATCTAATTGGTATACCATTGGCTGTTTGTACACAATAGTCAAATGCAATGTGGGGTTTCACTTTAACCTTTTAAATTTAGTTAAATTAAGTTACTTATGTATACAATGTGAATTACATCTGTGTTGCACACATTTGAAACCATTTCTAGTATGCCAATTTGTATGATGAAACTATATATTGATTAATGTACTAGAATTGCATGATGTAGTTGCTCCATAGTTTAAATCGTTAATTTCGTTTTTCCCCAGTCATCTTCATTATACTATTTTCTTTATTTTTTTTTTATACTACCTCAAAAAAAAAACACAAGGTACTTATTATTAGTCTTCAGTAAATGATACTAAGAAAGCAATGTCAATAAGTAGTAAACTGAAGCTTTAAATACGGGATAATTGAAATACAGTCTCATCCAGTAAAATCTTTCTGGAAGGTAGGACAAGTTAGATTTAACCCAAAGACAAAAAAGCTTTATACCTTACTAATAATACTTTTATCATTCATATTCATATAAGTTCATACCAGCTACTAAATTTTGAAATTCCTATAAATTTATTTGTATGTATGCATATTTAACCTTCAGCATTTGAACTGGCTATATCCAACCTAAATATTCTAGGATCTGTGTTGAGTAGGCATGCAAAAAATCAAAAAACTGCATTGTCAAAATTTTGAAACTGGGAGATAAAGTATGGATGGTTAATTCAAAATTGTGAATAAGAAAGCATTACATTTAACTCTGAATGCTGAAGTGTTAGAAAGGTTTTTCTCAATAATAGATTTAATTTTCATGTCAGTCATACATCATTGTATGTAATCTTGTCTACAAACAAGTCTTAGTCTAAATTACCTAAACCTGCAATAGTTCTAGAAATCATGTCATCTAATGATTACTGTTGGCTGGTTTTCTAAGCATAATTAGTAGATAGTAATCCACACATGGAATCTAATGGTTCTGGCTTCTTTTGTTATACTTTTAAATATTTTTAAACTTAGTTTTGGTTGATATATTGAGTGTTTTTTTTTTAATACTTATTGTCATAAAACAGATAAACTTCCATTTATTTGATATAAAACTATATGATCTCTACATTGAATGGTTTGTGTTTTTGTTTCTGTTCTACTTGTCTAAATCATATTAAGGATATCTTATGTGTGATGTTTGATACTACTAGTTAAGAATAACTGACGTTATAAACTTCCTACAATTTTTTTTTCTTTTATAACACAATCTATTATTTCCATTTGACTGCTCTGTCATGCCATGTTAGTCATTCCTGATACAATACAAACCAGATAGTTTTACATGCCCGTCATCAGATGAAGTTTTATTTCTTTTAGAACTTGATTTTGCAACATCCATTTTGAAAATTTTTATCATTTCTACAATGATTAGCTTTTGTTAATAACTATGAAACATTTTAATGGTCCTCTTGTTAGCACAAGCAGAATGTTTATCCAGGGAATGATTTTACAACTAAATAAGTTTCCTGTTGTGAAAACATATGACTCTGTGGGCTCAATTCCTGGAACAGGCTGCATGTTGTGTCCTTGACAAGAACATTTTATTTCATGTTGCTCCAGTTTACTCAGCTATAAATGAGTGCCAGTCAGGTTCTAGTTTTTCTCTCTCTTTCTATGTCTCTCTCCCTCCCTCTCTTTCTCTCTCTCTCTCTCTCTCTCTGCACCTAGGCATCTAAAACAATTAGCAAAAGTATAGTACATATGACAGCTGACTGTACCCTTCCTATTACTAAACACTCAAAGAAAAGCAGTAGAATTTGCGTTTTAGTCAGATGGTTAAACCAGAGCAAGTATCTAATGTTGATAGTAGCATTATTTTGAGATACTTTCTGTATTTTGTAGATCACACCTTAAACCTTACATTCATTGTCTTGAATTAGAGAGAAGATTTTAATGTACTTTTTGATGTATGTTTTCATATTGTCTAAATTTGTGCCATTAGCTCAATTGAATCATTTGCCTAAGCTCATTTTATTTTTTAATTATTTTTGTATCATGTTTGTTTATTTTATAACCCTCTTTTCCCCTAAATCTGTGCCTTTTGCATATAATGATTTACTTTGTTTATCTCCTGTGTCTCATTTCTGTTTATAGGAAACAAAAGCCCATATCCGCTTCAGTACACTTATGTCCCCACTGCTGGAGTACCTACAATACCACAACCTATGCCTACATACATACCAGGTTCTCCATATCCTACTACATACCAGTGTAAGTATAAATTTGCCAAGTTTGGTAAAATAATTAATCCAACAGAGTATTTTTAACACTACACATTGTAAATTTCTTCAGTCCATCCTAGCATAAAAAAAAAAACCTATGTTAAACTAGTGATTGCAATAATTAATACGTTTATTTTGCTTTCTTGACATGAGTTTGATGATGGCTTGTAAATTCTAAGTATATTAGAACTTTTGCTTCACAAATGAATTCTCTTTCTCTTTAAATCACAGGATAGCACCTATCTAATTTGGGTGTTGCAGATTTAAGTGCTTACTCTAAAAAAGCGTAATGTGTTATAAGTAAGTGTCCTTGAACGTACTTCTAAATTCGGTAATATACCCGTATGGTTGATGCACTTCCTTTTTTATTAAAATTTGTAAATCTTATAAGTTTTTATTAGATACAAATGAGAACTGCAACAGTCATGTCTCTTCAAATAGGTCATTAATGCTCTTGAAAAGCATCAGTCTCACACAGTCTTTACTGTTCTACCATGAAAATGTGAGGCCTTACACCAATGTACAGAAGAAATTAAGTTTTCTTAAATATTACTTAGAGGAAGAACAACAGAACGCATGGCCATTTTCAAGGCTTTGGAGACTAGTAGAATGAAGATACACTCAGACTGGATCCCTGGTCCAAATAAATGCTTGCAACTCTAGATTCTATGAAAGATATTTAAGAACAGAAATGGTCCATCTGATGGGCTTCCACAATTTTTTTCTAACCGATTTCACTTGCAAGACATTTACCTAAATTAGTGTGCAGAGGGAACAAGCCCCAAACCACACAGTTGTTGATGAATTTTCTTAACCTCAGATCTGTGTCCTTAAAGGAATCATGAAAGAACTTGACTGCTAGATGTTTAGAATCATGTTGGACACCTCCTACTCATCGCTTGCATGTTGGGAAGTTTTATGTGCTGTTAGCAATGTGGAACCTAACATGCCTGAAGTCTTGCCTAGACATTCTAGCAAGAAGCCTAAGCGATGGTATTCCAGATGAGATTGAAAAAGCCATCAACAATCATGTACAAAAACCCCTGTAAGCTTTGTGCAAAGCACCGACTGTCCAATTAAAGCCTTTCCAACAACAACAAGTCTTTCTATGTAGTGATTGAAGTGTACTACATCTTGATGCCATCCAAGACAGACCTCACCATCAAGTAAAAACAATCAAGACATCAGTAGAGCCTCTATCTCTCTGACCTTAACTATATTGATGATCTTGCCCTCAGAGCTCATCAACTGTGTAGTGCACAAAACTTAATATCCCTTAAATATATGCTACTGTCAAAGATGGTTTCTTAGTGTAAAGAAGACTGAATGCATAACCATCAATGTGGATGAAAGCCATCCGTTAATTTGTTCCAATGATAGAACACAACTTCCTGAAGTCAGTGACTTCAAGCATGTTGGGTTCCACATTGCTAACAACACGTAAAACTTCCCGACATGCAAGCGACAAGTATGAGGTGTCTAACAGGCTTCAAAACATCTGGCATTCAAGTAAGTCAAAGTCAACAAGCCTGGCCTTCTTCAGGGCGTGTTGAGAACTTTCTTCTTTATGAATCTGAAACCTTCGCTATGAAGGAGTTGTCTCATGAGGGTTGGAAACATTTCAAAGCATGTACACAATACCAAAGAGGAGATTTATGAATACACTTTACCCATTTCTACTATTGTTGTTCCATACATTGTAGGCTTTGCTGGCAATTTCTCTCAAACTGAACAAGAGGTCATATCAGATGTTTGTTCTATTTTGGAGACATTCATATCCTTACAGAAAATAAAGACTACTCAACTGCATTGATACCATTGGCACATACATGTATCATGAAATTGAAAACCTATCCAATATGAAGCAGAACAGAGATTCTTGGCACAGCATTATGAAATACATTTCAATCACAGCTACTTGAAGAAGTCTATTGAAATAATAAATCTGCTATATTAAAATAATAGAGCAGGAGCTGTTTAAACTTAATATCTTCCCTGGCGAAGAATGTACCCCACAACATAGATTAGTAGTTAGCGACTTTGGGATTAAGGCAAAATGGGTGCCCAGAATTAGACAGGCTTGGAGAAGAAGGGTGTGGAAGCTTAAAGACCCTGCAAACGGACAGAGACTTAGAGACAAGTTACTTGAAGCATTTAACAAAATAGAAGGGGATATAGCATCATACAACGTGGAAGACAATTGGAGATTTCTGCGGGACAACCTGTTGAAAGCCACCGACCAGATTTGTGGGTGGTGTAAGGTCCCCTCCCAACCCAGAGTAACGTGGTGGTGGAACAAGGAGGTAGACAGGGCTATTAGACAAAAGAAACAAGCTTGGAAGGACTGGAAGAACGGTGGTAGCAGGGAATTGTACCAATGTGCCAGAAGGGAGGCTAGGCGACAGGTTTATTTAGCCAGAGGGGAAGCAGATAAGGAAAGATTTGCCAATGTTCTGCGCCGTGAGGACCAAAGACTCGAGGTATTTCGTGTTGCAAGACAGTGTAGGAGAGAGAATAGTGATGTTGTAGGAGAGAAATGTGTTCGCATGGATGATGGTACGCTTGCATTAAATGAGGATGCAAAGAAAGAGGTCTGGAGATGCCACTACGATAGATTGCTTAATAAAGAGAATGAATGGGAGAAAGAGAGCCTGCCTTATGTCGACCCAATAGAGGGACCAGCTATCCGAGTTGATAGTACCAGGGTAGATAAAGCAATTAAGAGTATGAAGACTGGGAAAGCCCCCGGCCCATCAGGAATCACTGCAGAGATGCTCAAAATATCTGGCAGTGTTGGCTATAGCCTAGTCACCCGTATTACGAACCAGGTGATACACGAAGGAGTCATACCCTATGACTGGTGTAGCAGCATCATAGTCAACTGCTACAAAGGTAAAGGGGACGCTTTAGATACAAATAATTACAGAGGCATCAAGCTGTTAGATCAGGTTATGAAAGTTACAGAGAGGGTCATAGCCCAACTAATTAGGGAGCGAATCAATTTAGATGAGATGCAGTTTGGGTTCGTGCCAGGTAAAAGCACTACTGATGCCTTATTTCTAGTGAGACAGTTGCAAGAGAAATACCTAGCTAAGGATAAACCTCTGTACCTGGCTTTCGTTGACATGGAGAAAGCCTTTGACAGGGTCCCCCGATCCCTTATCTGGTGGTCAATGAGGAAACTTGGGATAGAAGAATGGTTAGTGAGAGCTGTGCGAGCCATGTACAGAGATGCTGCCAGTAAGGTGAGGGTTGGAAATGAGTACAGCAATGAATTCCGGGTAGAGGTAGGGGTCCACCAAGGTTCCGTCCTCAGCCCCCTATTATTTACCATAGTCCTCCAGGCAATCACAGAGGAGTTCAAGACAGGTTGCCCCTGGGAGCTCCTCTATGCTGATGACCTTGCCCTAATTGCGGAGTCACTATCAGAACTAGAGGAGAAGTTTCAGGTGTGGAAGCAAGGTCTAGAATTGAAGGGCCTTAGAGTCAACCTAACTAAAACCAAAATCCTAATAAGTAGGAAGGTAGATAAAACACAAACCCCTTCAGGTAGATGGCCCTGCTCAGTATGTAGAAAAGGAGTAGGTAGTAACTCTATAAGATGTACCCGGTGCAAGCTATGGACACATAAGAGGTGCAGCAACATCAAAGGCAGGTTAACTAGGAAGTTAGTTTTTGTTTGTGGCAGATGTTCAGGTGCAATAAAGACTGCAAACAAACAGGAAACAACTTCTATCTCATTCCTGGGTGAAAAACTAGAGGTAGTCGATAGCTTCCGCTATCTGGGCGACCAAGTTAGTAGTGGGGGTGGGTGCGCTGAAAGTGTAGCTGCTAGAATAAGAATAGCCTGGGCAAAGTTTAGAGAGCTCTTACCCCTGCTGGCGACAAAGGGACTCTCACTCAGAGTAAAAGGCAGACTGTATGACGCATGCGTACGAACAACCATGCTACATGGCAGTGAAACATGGGCTGTAACTGCTGAGGACATACGTAAGCTCGCAAGGAATGAAGCCAGTATGCTCCGTTGGATGTGTAATGTCAATGTGAATACCCGTCAGAGTGTAAGTATCTTGAGAGAAAAGCTGAACATTAGAAGCATCAGTTGTGGCGTGCAAGAGAGACGATTGCGCTGGTATGGACATGTGGTGAGAATGGAGGAGGATAGCTGCGTGAAAAAGTGCCACACCCTAACAGTTGAGGGAACCCGTGGAAGAGGTAGGCCCAGGAAGACCTGGGCTGAGGTGGTGAGGCAAGACCTTCGTACATTGGGCCTCACCGAGGCGATGACTACGGACCGAGACCTTTGGAAATGGGCTGTGCGTGAGAAGACCCGGCAAGCCAAGTAAGATCGTTGCCAGTGCCCCTGGACTGGTTCTTGTGCGGGTGGCACATGAGATGCACCATTTTGAGCGTGGCCGTTGCCAGTACCGCCTGACTGGCTCCTGTAGGATTTTCGAGCGAGATCGTTGCCAGTGCCCCTGGACTGGCTTGTGCGGGTGGCACATAAAAGACACCATTTCAAGCGTGGCCGTTTTCGTGCGGGTGACACGTAAAAGCACCCACTACACTCTCTGAGTGGTTGGCGTTAGGAAGGGCATCCAGCTGTAGAAACTCTGCCAAATCAGACTGGAGCCTGGTGTTGCCATCCGGTTTCACCAGTCCTCAGTCAAATCGTCCAACCCATGCTAGCATGGAAAGCGGACGTTAAACGATGATGATGATGATGATGATTGGGAAATAATTCAAGATAGATAAAATATAAATTTCACTTATATCTGTTACTCTACTTTTTTCAGAAAATCTATTGAAAATGTTTTATCCCAGTTTTCTAGCTGCTTAAACAAATCGATATGCAAAATATTACAATTGAGATTTTAATAGTTATTAATCCTTTATCTGAAATGCTTTGACTAGAACTATTTTGGATTTTGGTATGATTATATATTTTACTTCTATAAATAGGACAGTTTGAAGATGAGATCCGAGTTTAGATATGTTATCCATCTGAATTTCATAATACAAGGTAATATCAAAAAGTTCCCAGACTAGTTAAGTTTAATGCAAAATAACTTATTTACCTAAGTTTTAACATCATGTCTGTTGTCCATGCTGGCATGGGTTTGACAGCTTGACTGCACTGGTATGCTGGAAGGCTGCACCAGACTCCAGTCTGATTTGGCATGGTTTTCTACAGCTGGATGCCCTTCCTAACACCAGTCACTCCTAGAGTGTAATGAGTGCTTTTACGTGCCACTGGCACGGGTACCAATTTGTGTGATACTGGTATCTGCCATGACTGATTTTGCTCAGCTTGATGGGTCTTCTTCTCAAGCATGACATAATGCCAATGGTCTTGGTCATTGCCTCCATCACGTGCAACGTTCAAAAGATGTTCTTTACATGCCACCAACACAGGTGCACTTGGCTTGACGGGTCCTCTCAAGTACAGCACATTGCCAAAGGTCTCAGCCACCAGTCATTGCCTCTGTGAGGCTCGAAGTTTGAAGATCATGCTTCACCACCTCGTCCCATGTCTTCCTGGGTCTACCTCTACCACAGGTTCCCTCTACAGTTAAAGATCAGCACTTCTTTACACAGCTATCCTTATCCATATGCATCACATGACCATACCAGTGCAGTCATCTCTCTTGCACACCACATCTGATGCCTCTTATGCTTAACTTTCCTCTCAAGATGCTTACACTTTGTCGAACATGCTCACTGACATTGCATATCTAGCAAAGCATACTTGCTTTGTCCTCAGCTGTCATAGCCTATGGTTCACTGCCATGCAGCATAGCTATTTGCACACAGACATCAATCTGCCTTTCACTCTGAGAGAGAGGTCCTTTGTTGCCAGCAAGGTAGGAGCTCTCTGAACTTTACCCAGCCGAATCTTATTCTCATAGCTACGCTCTTGGAGCATCCACCGCCGATACTAACTTGGTCACCTAGATAACGGAAGCTATCTACTACCTTGGAGTCTATTTTCTGAACATTTTCTGCGTTTATTGTACTTGTGCACCTTCTACATACAAAAGTTTCACTGTTAACCTTCCTCTAATGTTGTTGCACCTTTTATGCGTCCAAAACTTACACTGGGTGCATCTTATGGAGTTTCTACCTACAGATTGAGCAGGGCCATCTACCTGAAGGGATTTGTAATTTGTCTGCCTTCCTACTTACTATGACTTTGGTTTTTGCTAGATTAACTCTTGCTTCCATTGAGGACTTTCTGTAATTTGCTCTGGATCTCAGCAAGAGTGTTAAAATGGCAACCTTTGAGCTGCATTTTTACCTAGTGGAAGTCTGCAGGTGCTAAATATGGCAGATAGGGTGGTGGGTGCAGAAGCGATACCATGTTGTTTTTGGTGAGAAACTCACAAGTAAGGAAAGCTCAGTTACAAGGTGCATTATCATCATAAAAAATCCATTTCTTTGTGCTCCACAGATCTGGTTGCCTTTGCCAAACGTCCTCTCTCAAACAACTCATAAGCTTGCCAAAATATGCTCAATGTCTCTAGTAGACATCCCAAGTTTAACACAAAATTTTATATTGGCTCTTTATCCCAACTTCCTGTCAATGACAAAATCACAGACTACACCATACATGTGATCACAAAACAAATTTCACAACTTGCAAAGTAAACACAGTGATGTCACTCAGCACACTGCATCATGAAGATCACTGCTAGCTCTCACTGCACAAGCAACTGTATGTTGCTGTCTATTGGCACACTACAGAACTAGCCTGAGAACTTTTTGGCTACTACCTTTGTACAACTTGTACTGTGAAAGTTATTTTATATAAATTTGATGCTAGTCCAGTTCCATATATGTACTTAGGAGTTTTTTGCTTTTCACGAAAAATTCCACTTTTTGTATTTTTTTCTAACACATTCTGGGATTTTTTTTGTGATGCTTCTTTCTCTTGAAGCATCTCAAAGGATTTTCAGATTTTTGAGGTTTTTGGATTTCAGAATATCAGATAAAGGATAATCAATTGTATTTGCATATAACTGAGCTTTTGTGTTGCAACTCACTCTAAATAGCTCCAAGAAAGCAAGAAGAATTATTTAGCATTAAATATTTAGTTAATGTATAAAATAAGTATCTTAGATTAAGAATAGAAGGGGTCTGCATACATAATCATACAATGCTTTATATTGTAACAATGATTACATCTGTATGAAATAATGGTTTCTTTTTCTCTCTCTTTTAAATTTTTTTTTTTTTTATCATGCACAAAGCCAACTTATATAGCAGAAATCTGTCAATTCAATTTCATTACTGGTATAATTTTATCCAACCTTTTGAGATATGTAGCTCTCAGTTATTGAGGCATTTAGGTGAAAACATTACTGATTATTGTTATATTCAACAAAAGAACAAATTACCAACAGAAGGTTTGTTGCTATAAAAATGCATATGTAATACCAAATTCATTTATCATATGGATAGACCTCTTTTAGAATATCTTTGTCGAATAGCGAAACAGAAGTATGTGGTACATAGGTTACTTGGTTACCCTATGAAATTATGTATATCTGTTATTGCAGTTCTCCTTGGGCTCAGTTTCCTTAGTGGGTCTGTCATGAGCCAAAGAACTTATAAGGCAGGAGCTCAACCTGGTTTCCATGGCTTATAAGTAACTAAGATTACAGTATTTTACCCACTTAACATGGTGTCGATTTGTCACAGGGTTAACTTTCCAGCTGTTGCTGGGACTACTTTACAGTTGAGTGGACTGGAGCAACATGAAATAAAGTGTTTTGCTCAAGAACATAACATACTGCCCAGTCCAGGAATCAAAACCATAATCTTACAATCTTGAGTGTAGCACCCTAATCATTAGACCACACATCTTCATGATTTAGTTTTTGCTTTCTATTAAAGCATGCTTCTGTTCTTCTGGACAGTCACAGCATTGTAGTATTTCACCAAATCATTGATAGTTAGTTACAGTGAGTATGTTTCCCTGTATAGGAAAAACACAAATTACTGTTTATAAGTTTTTTCATGATGAAACTTATACATGCTGTTTCATTGTTGATGCAGTGAATAGACAATGTAAAACACTTAAATTTTGTCTTAACAATCTTCATTGCCATAACTATGAAATCTATCAAACCCACTTTAGTTATTTCATTGATTTCTCTCAGAAAGACATGAACATTACTTTTTTCAATCTCCTATAAATATCTGAAGTATCATAGTAGCTATAGTACATTAAAGTCCATGTTTGATAATTGATTCTAGTCCAATTTTTTTTTTAAATTGCATTATTAGGGAGAGTGAAAAGCACCTAATAAAATCTTATTAGGCTTATGAAATTATTATTGTGAAGTATGACTGCAAATTTTATAACAAGAAGCAATTTGTATTCTGCTCCAGGATTTGTCATATATTTTCACCAGTTTACTTGTTTACACCAGATTTTACATTCTATCAAAGATTGAGTGAGTTTGCATATTGTTGGAACAAATTTCTACAGCTGGATGTGCTACTTAACTACTAACTGCTTAACCATAGAATGAAAATAGAACTTGTATCCAAAAGTGCAAACACAATTCAATGGCTTGACAGTATATAATGTGGTTAATGATGCTTTTTGGCCCCTTTGCAAATTGTTTGAAGTTATATAGTAGTATAGAGAAATTAAAACTTCAGCACATAGTGAGTGTGTGTCTGGAAATAACATCTGATAAAGCGTCTAGTAAACGAAATAGACTTTAGCATTATTAAGCATATTTTGTAAGAAAGGTAAAAGCTCATCCAAATAGTATGCTATAAAAATGTTTAACGAAGTATTATGAATTTGTTTATGGTAGGCAAGAATTTGTTAGGAAAGATTCGGAATAAGTTAATTAAATTGTGCAGTTAAAGAACATAATGATACATCATAAAACTACACATTTTTTAACTTGTGCATAATTCATTATAACATATAGTTTTAGAATTCAGTTGAAGATAGAATTAGCTCTAAGCAGTATATCTTACAAAATACGTTCAACTGCATTTATGATTTAAGAATTATGAATGTACATTTCTTACAAACTTTCTTCTATAGAACTCTATTTCTTGAAGCTCTGCAAATTTTTTTCCAGTGCCAAAAATTCTATTTCATTTTTTTTTTTTATGTCTATTAATATATGAGTTTGTTGGTTAAAAAGTTTCTTGTGAAATTGTAAGCTTCAATGTTATCTAGAACAAATAGCTTGTGTTGTAAGAAAGAGCCAGGCCATTGTATATTTAAATAGTTAAAAGCTTAACAAGTACATTTTGTATTTCTTATCAAAAGTAATATGTTATTGTTTAACATCCACTTTTCCATGCTTGCTCATGGAAAAGTGGAAACAAACAAAATTGCTTATATGACAGTGATGCTTTTTTACAATCCTCAACTGGTGTTAAAACAAAGGTACACAAAAATCTACTCACAAGGCTTTGGTCAGTCTGGACCTTTAGTAGAAGACACATGCCCAAGGTGTCATACTGTGAGACTGAACCCAAGACTACCTGGTTGAGAAGGAAACAAGCTTATTAGCCACACAGCCACGCCTGCACCTATACTCTTTTATAATATTACTTTAGTAAAATAAATATTAGAAGCAATTTTTCTACATTAAATTCCACTGGGACTAACATTGCTTTTCATGTCACTAAGATCAGTAAAATAAGCATAAGTTATACACTGAGGATTATTCAATTTCCTGATCAGTTCCCTACAAAGTGATTGCTTTGAACCAAGTCCAAAGTTGAGAAAATGAGTTTCTACAGTTTGTGGAGACCATATTAAAAGTTAGAATAAGGCTGAAATGTAATGAAAACTATATTATTTGAATTAATAATCAGTTGTATTTAGTTCAACACCATTCCTTCTTGTTAGATGAATTTTTATTTTATGAAACTGCAAGTCATGCTTAGTACTAAATACCGATGGAGTGAAACAAACTAGTTGTTGGTTTGATTACAAACCAACAACTAGAAAGTTAAAAATGAAAAAAGATCGTTTGAAGAGCTATTCTTCATATGAAAGGTAATCCTTTTATGAAGATGAAACTAATTATAGATTTGAACCATCGAGAGTAAATGGATTTAAGCAGGTGAGAGAAAGGGGAGGTAATGTGTAGGTGCAACAAATTATTATTCAATTGAGAACCCTGAAAGCTTTGACTAAGCAAACATTGAAAATGTTTTAAATGTGATCACATAAATTCATATATAAACTTTTTGAATGAGAAAGTAAACAATAAATATGGAATTGCATATTTAAATGGAATTATGCAAGTGTAAAATTTCATTTAGAAAATAACAAATCTGAAAAGCTGTAACTTTGGTATCATTGTTCTGACTAGATATTTTGAAAAAATATTTCATACTTTGGAAAGCTCACATATATGCAGAACTGCAGAAAGTTGTTGAAGCAATATATCCTTTTTCTTTTTTTTTACCTTGTAGAATCTAACTCTTAATGAAAAACAAATATTGTAAATAATTTAATTCTACTTTCTTTTTTACAGTGGTACCATCATATGGTTATTATTACAGATATGGCATTCCTGGCCAGGAAGCTCTAGCTCAAGGACTTCCTCCTTCCTACTCACCTGTAAGTTCCAATAATCAACACTTAAAGAATTTTATTTATTGCTACAATCAGTTTGTGATCTTGAAATTTGTAGCAAATAAAATTTTTTTTAAAAAAATGAAATTTGAGTTGTCTTGTTATAAAATCATTTAGTTATTATTTAATGTTATCCCTTATTGAAAATTTTTTTGCACCTTGCTTAACAGCTAATTTTCTTTTCTATGCAGTAGCATAATGCTCATTATGTTTTTCTAAATAGTTTCTTGTTGTTTTTTGGGCTTATGTGTGTTCACTCTTACTGCTTTGTTTTGTTTAATCTCTTTCTTCATGCAATTGCTTAGAAAGTTATTTAATATAGTTCTTTTCCATTAATACTTTGCTTTAACATCTGCACTACAAATCCAAGAATTAACCTACTATAAAGCTTATTTGTTATCCTTTTGAATTTTATCCACATTTCATTGCTATTGATGATTATTTACTGATGCACAGTGTTCACAGCTTTGCAGCAATATTTTGCATGTTTTCTACATTTATTGGTAAATGCAATCACAATAGCTTTGTGATTCTTTTGGCATTTCTTTGCTTGCTCTATCAGCACTATAACATCTTCTGCACTAAGCAAACTTCATACTTGTTACCCAACTGTCACTTTTCACAAAACAAATTCTCTATCTAACCATTAGTTATTTTTGTTTGTTTTGTTTTGTTTCTCTTTTAGTTTTTTTCTTTATAGGTATTGCTGTTTATCTAGCTGTAATTTTTTACACTTGCTCTGTTTACATAGTGTTTCTTGTTGCTAGATTGGTTAGCTTTTAATAATAGATATGACTTGACAAAACATTTAATGCATGCAAGCATGGAAAATGAATCTGTTGGCGATGACAATAAAGAATTGTGTGGAGGACAGCGTGCGCGTAAAAATCTAAGTTGCAAAGTTATATTTTCACACACACACACACACACACACACACACACACACACATGCGCACACTACACAAAATTTTAAAATCTGCTAGTCAATTAACACAGTTATATAATATGCTATATATTTGTATAGATATACTTTTAGAATGTTTCTGATTGCATGTCACTTCTTGTCTCCAAATTTAACCTTATCTTAAAGAATGAGAAATGACTGCAAATATTATAGTAGAACCTGACCTCCTCCTCACTAAAAAAAAGTATAGATTTGATTTATATTCTTTGTTCATCGTTTTCTTTCTCAATTTTTTTTTCCATCTAAATGTACATTGATTTTAATTGTATTCATGTTCATTTTTTTTATTATTTTACTAGTAATTAAAATTTATATATAATTAGCATTCTATATTATAACAAATACCATGTTAAAACTGCATTTGATTACCTTAAAATTTAATTTCTATATTCCCTCTCCCCACTCATTTAAAAAAAAAAAACTTTTTTTTTTCTCTAGTTTAAAAAATGTTTCTTAATTTTATAAACTTATATTTCAAATAAGCACAGTGACAGTGAAGCAAACTTTACTCTGCCTACACCTATTATATTATATCTTTTAAACATGATAGTCTATCTAGCAATCTCTGAAGCAGACTATGATGGGACCAGTTTCCATTTTTCTTTCATGGTAGGGTAGGGTGGTACTCAGTATTGAAATGTCCAAACTTGCAAAAGCTATGTCACTTCTGCTTCAATGGAAAATGGTTACGAATAGTAAAAAAAAGAAAAGAAAACTGGCTTAAGACTAATTAGAAGGCTAACTGTTGACCCTGTTTTAATATATTGTTGAAATTTCAGTCTCCAGCATCAACGATCCCCCAGCAGACAATGCTCGTACATGGTGCATATGATGCTGGAGCCCGTTTTGATGGAATTTCTGGCCAAATGATACCTGTAAGTTGCTTGTTGAACAATTTTGTTAATATATAAAATTTGGATTCTGCCATTACCTGTTGCTATGTTTTTTTTGGGTTTTTTTTTTTTTGGT
Source organism: Octopus bimaculoides (assembly GCF_046866305.1). Taxonomy (NCBI): domain Eukaryota; kingdom Metazoa; phylum Mollusca; class Cephalopoda; order Octopoda; family Octopodidae; genus Octopus; species Octopus bimaculoides. The sequence continues at coordinate 78,400,798 of NC_142933.1, forward strand.
TTTTTTTTTTTGGTTTTTTGGGGTTATTTTTTTTTCCTGCATGCTTGCATCCTTTTCACATTTGGCATCAAGGAATAAATAAGTGAATTATTTCATGTAATTTTTATATTTCATGTTGTGTTTTGCTTAAGCTACATTTAATTTCTTTTCTTTTTTTTTCTTTTACACATTTTTCTCAAATCAAGGGATTATTTCAAAGTTTTGGTCAATCTTTCTCTCTTTCACGCTGGCAAAAGGTGTAATATAACCACATCATCTTGATCACTTGCGTGTCCAGTTATGATGTGCAGCAATGAACAGTGTGTTTGGGGTTGAACTCAGCTTTACAGCTATAAACTCAGTATTTAATGAAATTTTGACTTGACACATGTAAATTATATAGGTACATGTACCTACATATTTTATAGGTACATATACACGTGTATGTGTGTGTGTGTGTGTGTAAATAAATCGGTATATTGTATATTTAAACCTATTTATGTACCCATACATATACATCAATACACAAATAATTCAATGTAACATGATGCCCGTGCGAGAAAAATGCCATACTTTTGAGAAAATTAGCTTTGAGTAAACCTGTATAGTTTATCTGCAACTAAGTAACTTCTGAATCTCTGTTTTCAGCAGAGTTCAGTATATTTTATATTTTCTTTATATTCTTTTATGCCAAATGCCGTTTTCATTTTATTCTTTGCATGTAATCATATCTCTGGTCAGAGAGAAGTTCTGATAACTAATTCAGAAGTGCTCTCAGTGCTTTATCATTTTAGCTCACTTTTTTGTGTTTTCTTTGTTCTGTTTATTGTTTGTTCTTTAAATAACCATTGTAGAATTTGCATGTTACTTTCCAGTGGAAGTTCTGAAATTCAATAATCATGTCTTATTTGACAAATAGTGTCTTGTTCTAAGACAAAATTTGTCAGAGTTGTACATTCAAATTGAACTTCATTATATTACTGATATTTTATTTTATCAAGCCCAGAGGGACAAAAGCGAAACCAACCTACATTGGTGTAAAGTGAACTTAGAACAGTCTGGTACAAAACCAGATAACAAAACAAATAGGCTGGCTCACTATAGTATGTAATGACAAAACAACACAACTTTTAATGTTATGCTCATCCCAGCTTGTATTTTTTTTTTTTTTTTTTTGTTTGTCACATTTTTCAAATTTGTAGATAAGACTTGGTTACTAAACTGAATAATTGAATATATATATATCTAAAACCATCTAATGCTATCAGCACCATTTTTGAAAACTGCTATCCCACATAATCAAGGAAAACAAAACTACATCTTAGAGCCCCTTCATACCAGAAAAGCTGCTGTATCAATTATTGACTTTTGATTCAAATTCTGTGCGGGATTATCAGCCACCTTCTTTGAAATCTAAACAATCAAGAGTCATACGCCTAGTTGTTCCACATGTTCTGCTGCAGGTGCAGCCATTCAATTACGCACAAATACACAGACTACTACTCTGCATGTCACATGACCAACCAGTGCAGGAGTGTTCAGCATTATTCCAGAATAGACTGGATTTAGAATATATTCAGGTTGCCAGTTGTATGTGTATCTCAATATCATAGCTATTTTGTTTGGAATACAAATTTAATAAGCTTACAAGCCATTATTTAACCAATTCATTAAATGTTATGAAATGTGTATGTTTTGATATTTTGTTGGTAATATTTGCCAGGGTCCTAGCTATGCTTTTATATTATTTGATTCATTACAATAATTTGCCTAGAACTGTTAATCAATCACTTGTCTAATGTTACCTTGAATGTCACCATTTTTATCAATTCTTTCTTTGGTTATTCAAAAGACAGAATACTTTATTAAAATCTTTTGCCTAGAGTTTGCAATATCATCTCCAAATTTAACTGTAAAAATTCTGCTTATATTCTACCAGGTGTAACTATTAATAAAGGAAGGGCCAAAGGGGAGTTAACTGGTGTTTTTCCAAGAATGTGGTACAAGCCAATCAAGATTTTCATTAAAGTGCTAATTTTATATAATAATAATGAGCCATATTTTGTTTGTAAATTTAACCGCATATTTTTTATTATCTTCAAGAATATTATTTAATTTTTTTTTTAAATTCTTTATGCAAAACCAATTTTTGTGGGGAAAAGAATAGGGAGTTGTCATCCTTATTCTTTTACTGGTACCTATTTTATTTGCTCTGGGATTTTAATGTAGAAATGTGAACCATTAAATTGAAAGTAGTGTTCGGTTATAACAAAAGTAGTAGTTCTATGTCTCAAATTGGCAGGTGAGATTGTGCTATTCATTTCCTAATTGCATAAGATTTATATAGAATAACTTCTGTTGGGAAATAAAACAAGATCCTCACCTTTTAATTTGCCAAAACTTAAATACGAGTTATAGTCAACTGTTTCAGTGTCTAACATTTTAATGAATTATTTATCAACTTCAGAGAATGCAAACCCAAGATAATTTTTGAAATGTTTGTTTGTGAGAAGGACCAATGCACTCATTGTTCTTCAGTGCCTGAAAGAACTAATCTTTAAAAAGATCAGTCTTTTATTTCCTATATATATCAAAAATGTCTTTTTTATCATACTTATAATTTAAAAAAAAAAAAAAAATCCTCTAAGAAACACTAAATATACTTCACCATCTTTTTGTCTTTTATAATAAGCTAATTTCTTTTTGTTTTTCTCTGCCATTTCAGCCCCCTCCACCTGGTTATGCTCCGAATGCAACGCAAATGGCCGCCATGCAGGGGCAAAATGTTATCCTCACACAACGAAAGAACGATTTCCTGACTGGTGGATCTGGAGCTGGCTACACTTGGTACTAAAATGATGATACTGTTCTATGAAAGGTTGCTGATTTTGAGGGAATGAATCTAGCTTACGTCGGCTTTTCTGGTCCAAACGTTACATTTTTGATTCACTGCTGATCTTTCAGCTGCAGCATCCATTTTGTCCAAATCCATCCTCTTTCCCTTTAAAATCAATAACTCAATGCCTTGAATGATTGCTAGATACTCACATTGTATGCTATACCTGCCACATTCTAATCTTTCATCTTGTGGACTTTAATCATTTCAAAGGGGTAGCTACAGGTTTTTAACATGGGTGGAGATTTATAATCATTTCTTAGTCTTCTTTTCTTCTTATTTCTTTTCTTATTCTATCCTATTTTTCCTTTTACCCTATATTTTACCTTTCTCTTTGTTTTCTTATTCATTCTCTCTCTTATCCTCTTTTGCTTTCCTTTTTCTTATTCTTTTCTTTCAATTCTTTGTTTTTTTTTTTCCCTACTTTTGTCTCATTTCCACCCTGTAACACTTTCTCCCTGAAATATCTTTCTACTTGGCTGCCACTGTATTAGAAGTCAAGTAGAAGCCAGCACTTAATTCCTTCTCCACTCCTTATATAATTTTAAAAAATAAACATACACACCACACCATATTACACTCACCACAGTACAACACACACACACACACACACACTCATTACCTGAGATTGTATAAACTTAACCCTTCTTGTGAGCATGTTAACATGAATGAATCTTGATGTGTGTATGTTAAAAAGTTTGTTTTGATTTCATTAGGACTAATTCCTGCACACTGACCTTCCATAATATTTCATTTCAAAGAATAATACTTCGACTATAGGCAGTGGTTGGATTAGAAGTGTATTTTAATATATAACCAACAATTTAGTGGAAATTCTTGCTTTTTCAAGGCAGCACTTGGATTTCAGGTGTTTTCATCAGTTAAGAGGTAAATCTGAAATTCTTTTGACAAAGACAAATTTTAAATACTTTTTTACCCAGACCTCTAGATCTGGCTACTTGTATAGTAGACTCAGCTTGAACATGAATGAAATGGAGGTTAGTCTTCTGGACTTTGTTACCTTGTTTCTTTGATGTCTTTAAACCGATCCTTATGATCTTAGTTCTACCAGTGAATCCATGTTATTTTGGGTTTTTTTTTAATTTTTATTTTTTCTGTTAAATTCTTTCATTTCATACATGCAGACACACTCGCACTATACACACACATACGTATTTTCTCTTCCTCCCCCCTTCTATCTCTCTCTCTCTCTCTCTCCTTCTCACACACACATTAATTCTAACATTCTGATTTTAGGATAATTGTAAAGTCTTTTTTTCTTTTTTGTTTTTCTCTTAACAAATATTAGTTTAGTTACCTCATTGATATTATTTTAATCACAGAAAAACAAAATGTCTTAATGGGATAGATATACTAAAACACCATTTCAATTATGTATATTTAGATATGATTAAATCTTAGATTTGTCTAGGGTTACAAAACTTCAAAATCTTTGGGTTTTTCTGTTTTATTTATTTTCAGATGGGGGTTTCTTGCATCATTAAAGTTAAAATTCTGATTTCGTTTAAATATTATTATCATTTTTTATTTTCATCTTTCTATCAGAAATAGGTCATTTCAAGAAATACCACATTACCGCGCATTGAGGATATTGTTTATAAATTTGCTTTGCTGAAATAGCATTCTGTGGAATAAAATAGATTCATAAAAAACTTTTTACAACCCCTCCCCCCTCCATTCCAAACATATTGCAGTAAATTTGAAAGCTTTTATTGAAACAGTTTTCTGTAAATTTCTATTGTCAGATGACAAAGGGTTAAATCAGGGTTTCTTCTTGGCAATATTTTGAAACATTAGTTTCTTTTCATTAAAGAATTTCTCGCTGATACCATCTATCAGATTGTTTTCTCTAGTAATACTTGCAAAACATGAAATTGATATAGTTACAAATCTCTCTTTCTCAAAGAACATTTTGTTTTTCTAACATTGTTGCTGCTTTTTAAGCACTAATATAAATAATAAATAATTGCTATAATTTAACAGTTTCATTCTGTTTAATAACCTGTTTGCAGATGTTTCTTCTGTAATAACACCCTGAAGTTAGACCCCCTTCCCCCCCCCCCCCTTCCATGTATTAGTCATGATTCTCTACATAGTATTTACCACTTTTGATATAGAAAATATATTTTTTAGCTTACGGATGTTTTCGAAACAAGAATGATTTAGCGTTCATCACACTGTTGAAGAATTGTGCTTTCATAAGGTTCTTGTTTTTAATTCTTCCCAATTAGTTTTACTTTTTTTTTCTTTCTCATAATTATTATTAAAAGTACATTTTATCAAGTATATGCATCGTTATGTCCAACTTTGTGATGATTATATATGTATTTCTGTTTTATCCCTTTTTTTTTTTATAACTTAAGTTTTTAAATGTTGACCCAATAGAATCTTTTATAATAAATTTAAAAGAAAACATTAACTCTTTTTTCCATGTAATTTTCATTTTAAAGAATTATGAAAAATAAACCCCTATCAGAAATTACATCTTTGAAATATGCAAATAAAATCTGATTCTCTTTCATGAAAATTGTCCAAAATTTGCTTGCTTTTAATTAATTTTTTTGAATATTTGAATTCTGTAAAGAACTAGTATCAAGAAAAGTGGAAGTCCCTTTATTTTTTCTCTCCTATTTGTTTTAGTTATGAAGTTATTTTTTTAATTTTTTTTTTATTAAGTAAACAGTGACTTGTCAAAAATCCGAACTGTTTTCACCTCTATCTGTGATCTAATAACAGCTCCATTACTTGTGCAGAAACTGAATTTTCTTTTCTTCTTTTTCTTATATATTTTAATTATCCTTCTTACAGAATAAAAATATTCTATAGATTGTTAGAAACAAACTGCTTCATTTACTTCAAAAAAAGTATATCCAGATGGGAATGTTTCTATTTTCTTCCCTATAATTGACACTTTTGATTACATATAGATCATTATTCAAACTCTTCTGTCTGGGACCATGCAGTGAATTAGACACACACACACACACACTCTCTCTCCCCTCTCTCTCTCTCTCTCTCTCTCTCTCTCTGTCTTACTCACACACACACAGTTTTAAATGTTGTAATTGGTGATTCATTAAATATGCAGTTCCTCATCAGAAAGTTACAATAATCAATCTCTTAATCTGCAAAGATTTCTTTATTTTTGATTGAATGTTTTTTTGTTTAATTCTTATCTCATTTATTGAATATAAAGTTCAAAACAACAGTTAGTAAGTTTCCTTATTCTGCAATTCCTATTAACTTATATTTTAGTTTATCTGTCCATGTTACAATTTTTTATATATCTGGTTCCTTACATTTAGTTTCTGAATATTAGGGAAAGGACTCTCATGATTTAGATCTTAATTGTTGTTTTTCAAAACTTCCAAGTTATTTAGAATCCGGAATCATTATTTTTGCTGCTTTTCATGAAAAGTCCTTAGGTACAATATAAAATAAAGTTTTTCTTCAAATTTTTCTCTTGAAAAAAAAAAAAACTTCTTTCAGAAACAATCTCTCTCAAGCAATTATTTTTTTTTTATGATACTGGTATTCAAAAACTATAGAATACTTTAAATTACTGCTGTTATAAGAAAAAAATTACTGTTATATCAGTGGAAGATGTAGCAATTCTGCTCATCTTTTGGCTGATTTTATTCTGATTTGCAAGTGAGTTGCTTTTGGCTATTACACAGGCTGTGTATTTCTCTTCCTCTCTAAAGTACTTTACTTCTATAGGAAAATCGAATCAACTGTTTCTATTTGAAAAAGTAAAGTAAAGAAAAGAAAAAGAAACAAATGGATTCAGATGTCCTATTAGCTGTTCTCTTTCTCTCTCTCTTTCAAAGATGTATGCACCACTTCACATACATCTACATACACACATACACATCATAGTTAGAAAACATCTAACAAGCCCTGCCATATGAAATAACTGTGTGAACTGCCAATTCCCTGCTGTTAATAATATTAATATAACTGATCGCAAATGTCATCATTTAACATTATATAAGAAAAGATGATTTTTTTTTTTCCCCTCCCCTTTTTATTTTTCTTCTTTTTAATCTAAATTGAATTGGGTACTGCTCTTGAAAGCAAGACATCCCAGAATCGTACATGAGTAAGTACTCTTGAATATGACTTTTTGGTCATGCTTTTAACACTAATAAAACTATTCCACTGAAACACTTTTTATTCTTTCATTTTTTTTCCTTTTCTTTAATAGATATTTGTGTGGCAGCGTAGGCACCAGCATGGCTGTGTGGTGAGAAGTTTGCTTCCCAACCACATAGTTCCAGGTTCAGTCCCACTATGTGACACCTTGAGCGGATGACTTGTGAGTGAATTTGGTCGATGAAAACTGAAAGAAGCCCATCATGTGTGTCTGTGCTTCTTTGACAACCAATGTTGGTGTGCTTACATCCTTGTAATATAGAAGTTCAGCATAAAAAGACTACTAGAATAAGTACTAGGTTTAAGAATAAGTGTCCTGGGTCAGTTTGGTTAAAACCCTTCAAGCATGGTCATGAAAAGCAAAACAGCATACCTGAAGTAAGGAAACAGGACACATTTTTGATACTATATATATATATATAATTTTGCTTATGCGTTGCAGAACTAATAATCTGGTGTAGAATGACACATTAGTTGAGTACACAGCAGTAATAAGAAAATGAGATGACAAAGGAATAAACAATCATCTTATGAACTTCATTAGCTTACAGCTGCTATTCAAGGCTCTGATGAAACTGTGAGGTGTTACTCAGGCACTCAACTATGAGTCCACTACATCTTATAGCAGAAACAGCTGTAAGATAATCATTCATATCATTTATTTCTTTGTCATTCATATTTTTTATAAATATATATATATATATATATATATATATATATATATGTGTGTGTGTGTGTGTGTAGATTTGCTGTTAATGGTAATTATTTAACCTGATTTAGTACAAGGTTAATTTTCATATGAGTCTGGTACACATAATTGAATTTCCCTGAGCTATTACTGTAACTTATAGATGCATATTTCTCTTTCAAATAGTGAAAGAAAAATCAAACTCTGACAGGATTCAAACTTGAGGCTTAATTAAATGTTCTGAGGCATACATTCACTATGGCAACTAAGGATTTTTTCTGGTCAAAAGTTATGTAACTTATTGAATATTTATTCTTAACTTCAAAAAAAAGAAATGACATTTCTTTTATCTTTTACTTGTTTCAGTCATTGGACTGTGACCATGCTGGGGTACCTTATGAAAGGATTTAGTCAAACAAATCTACACCAGTACATATTTTTAAGTTTGGTACTTATTCTGTCAATCTCTTTAGCCAAGTTATGGGGATGCAAACAAACCAATATTGGTTGTCAAGTTTTGTGGGGGTCAAATGCAGACACACATAACAAACTTCCCTACAATTTCCGTCTACCAGATTCACTCACAAGGCATTAGTTTACCTGGTGCTATAGTGGAAGACACTTGACCATGTGGTCACAAAGCAAGAATCTTAACCATGCAGCCATGAAAATCACAGCTTGATTAACATTCTAGTTTGCTTCATTTGTTTTACATTTGTTTTCTTTGCTAGTATATTTTGAACAGGTTCTTATTTGAAGCTATATATATTTACTGCTAGGTGCTCTTCTTGTTGCCAACTTGTTCCTGATTTACAGTTTAGGAAGCACAGAAAAATGTTCACTGGAAATGTAAACATGCAACACTTTTTCTTTTACTTTGTTCTTCATTCAGATTACTTTATTTAAAAAATTACATCTTTCACACATATACACACTTATATAGGCATACATATGACAGACTTCATATGGTTTCCATCCACTAGTTTCATTCACAAGACATTGCTTTGAGTGAGGCAATAGTAGGAAACATTGGTCCAAGGTGCCGTACAGTGAGACTGAACCTAAGAACACATAGTTGCAAAGCAAACTTAACTGCCTAGTTATACTGAGCTATATCCATACATGTTTTATCTCTCTTTGAAGTTAGGGCCTTTTTTCAGCAACCCGAGATTTTCTAACCACTCTTTTTACAAGATGCCAAGCAATAGTAGATTATTTATTTAAATATAAACAAGAATCTGCTTACACATAGCTCATATGCCTATGGTATAAGATTGATAGTCCATCAATAATACTTGATGGAATACTAACACAATATAGATTATGAATAAATATATGAGGCAGGGTTTGTGTTGTGAGTTACTTAGTGACCTCAGTGGTGCTGGCACCACATAAAAAAACGCTCAGTACACTCTGTTAAGTTGTTGGTGTTAGAAATGAAAACATTGGAGTATGTTGTGGACCTTTGGCTCACCAGTTCCTGTCAAACCATCCCAAGTATGCCAGCTTGGTAAACCCATTAAATGGTTATCATTACAGGCGCGGGCATGGTTGTATGGTTTAGAAATTTACCTCCCAACCAAATGGTTTTCAGTTCAGTCTCACTTTGTGGCATTTTGGACAAATAACTTCTTTTATAGCTTTGTGCCAACCAAACTTTTGTAAATGGATTTGGTAAACTGAAAGTTTATTCCATATTTGTTTTAACATCATATGATAGTTGGAAATGAGTGTCACTATCTCTCAGGTAAGAATTGCTAACTGTTTCTAGACTTCCATAAAAAACATATCCAGCCATGGAGAAATACTGCCTTGCTTTGAAATAGGTGAAGGTTGGCCACAGGAAGGGCATCCAGCCATAGAAAATTTACCTCAATGAATTTGATCAGACCCATACAAGCATGGAAAGGTGAACATTCAAACAATGATGGTGATGATTATTTACATATATAGTGTTGCTAAAATTAGGTTCTGTAGATGTACCTTTTCAGCAACTTGGAATAAGGATTGAACTGACAGAATTTGCTTGCTTATCTCCCAATTTATTTACTTATTGACAACCCATATTGTACTTGCACTCTTAAGGCCAGGCTGTCGTTCTCATACCGTTCTGTAAATGTGTTCTACATTTTAATAAGTAATTTTCCATTAGTTTTTCAGCATCTTGAGGAGAAATGATAATGTGATGGAGTTTAACAACAAAACTTGTTCAATCCTCATTCAAAGCTACTGAAAAAAAATCCTCAATTAGAGCCTAATTTTACAACTAGACTAAAAGGAAATTCTTCTGTATATTCAATTACTCATAAACATCTGTATTCGTACTTCAGCAATATACAATCTTTTTCAGAAATTAGGCAAAAGAAATTTGACATAAACTTCATGGACCATCAAATATAGTTACTTTTTTAATCTCACTATGCAAAACAAGAACAAAACTTACCATGGAGCACCAAAACTTTGATGTAGCCCACCAGTCGTTCACTGGAATCACGTTGTACTTAAATGTTTCTGTATATTACTAGCAAGCTCACTTTCTGTGCTGTGTTAAGGAAATATGTATGAAATTCATTTGCTTTTGGTTGATCTGGAAATGACTAATGAAGAGAAATCAAAAAAAATTTGCAACACATGGATCTAAACATGAGATTCGTCAGATGATTGGCAGTGAAAAAGCAGCCTTTCAGTAAGTAAATTAACATCCCTTAAGCTGCAGCATATATTGTGTAGGTTCTATATTCCATACACATGAAACAATCAAATGCTCAGAAATAAACCATATGATAGTTGATGTAATAGAAATAATGTAACCAAACACAGACAACCATGCCAGCATGGAAAGCGGACGTTAAACGATGATGATGATGACAAGGGGGTGCTGAAAAGTTCCTGACTTTAGGCAAAACAAAATACAGGAAGATCAGTCAATTATGATTTTATTCAACGTATTCCTGTCAGATTCACACACATTGCAGTGGTCATTCAGTTTTTCTAATCCCTGTAAAAGAACTCAGGCCTAGTTGGAGGCCCAATCTTCTTTCACAACACCCTTAAAGCCAAGAACTTTTCATCATCTCATATATTTGTTGAGCAGAGTGACACATGGAAGTGTGCTGGGCCCCATAATCCAGAGATCCACGGGTTGAAACTACACTCCACCAAAAAAAATAGATATTTTTTTATATTTATACATTGCATCTGAGTTGTCTACAAATATACCAACCATATACCTATAATGGTGGGTCTAAAGTATATCATGCAAAAGAAATTTATATAGGGTCATGGGTTCAGCAACGAACCAGGATCTACCAAAACCCAAAAAGTATGGTGGATAGAGATGGTCTTTGCACTTGGTATATGTGTGTGTGTATATATATATATATATATATATATATATATATATATACACTATATGTACAGGGTGCGGTGAATAAATTGTCATCTGAATTCTGCAAAAATGAAAATAATGCATCTCATTTTAATATATATTCACCAAACTGAAATACTAAAGAGTAAATTTATTCAATAAAATTACCATTGGCTACAACTACAGCCTCCAGACAACTTTGGAATCTCTTGCAACTCTTCTGGCTGGTCTCCTTGTTTAAGTTGGTGAATGATGCATTAATCCTTGCCTTCAGTTCATCTTTGGTGTTACAAGGAGTTTTGTTGGTTTATTGTTCAACTGCACCTCACATAATAATCATGGGGGTTGCAGTGTGGGGAGTTAGGTGGCCAGATGTTAAGGGTGATAGGATCACAGAAATTATTCGACAGCCATGACTGGGTTCTCCTACTTTGTGGCATGGTGCAGTGTCCTATTGCCAGACATAGGGTCTTCCAGCAGCCACCCTCTTGCCCCAAGGCAGCACTACTTCCTCCAGGCACTTGATGTAGGCCTCCACGTTGAGTCTGAGGCTGTGTGGGAAAATGAATGTAGGCGTAATCTAGCCATCACTAGTGATCACTCCAAACACCTGGTTGTTTGATTTTTATCACTCTTGGTACATGTTTTGGAGACATGGCAAGTCAATGGTTCTGTATGTTCAACTGATTCTGGCAGAAATTTTTCTCGTCTGAGAAAAATCAAAACAAGTTTGGTTGGAATGGACGCTTGAGTTTGTTCAAAAGCTTCATAGCACAGTCTTTCCTCTTGTCCTTGATGGCTTGGTGTAAAAATTGGCCCTTTCTCATCTTGTATAAGGAATACCAAATGTCTCATGCACTACCTTCCTGATTGACTCGGAGGGAACATTGTCAATCATGGCCTGGATCTCACCAACAAATTCAAGTGTTCTTTTCTTAACAGAATGATCACAGTGAGTTTTCCGAACTACCATACCTTTGCAATCATTAGACTCCTCCAACTCTTTCCTAATCTTCTGCAATGTTCATATTGGAGTTTCCAGTGTGAATGGCAAGCAGTACAGCATGTCATTTCCAAATTTCTGGCAGAGTCAATTGCATCATGGTGCTGCTTTTCTCACAGATGTTGCCCAACTGACCCTGCTATACTGTGTAGTCAACAAAATCAAAAACACAATGCACATGATCAAAATTAAATATATAAAATGGTGACAATTTACCCAATGTACCCTGTATGTTTGTGTGTATATGTATATATATCTATGTATATATATGTATAGGCAAAGCAGTATAAACTGAAGACCAAGGGAAATAATTTATTTTAAGCTTTACAATATGAAGATTATAAGATTGGAATAATTCTATATCATTTAACCTCTTCAAAACTAAAAATATTCAACTCTTCTGAAAAAAAAATTTTAATTCTATTCCTTTTGCCAGCAATATTTTTCAGAAAAACTAAACCATAATACTTTGATAACTGAAGGAATATGGAAATGTCCTACTCAGAAGTAGAACTCTTGCAGCAAATTTCAGATGACTTGTAAGTCAATACTTCATATATCTCTGCTGGAGAGTAAGCACCACTGAAATAACAGGAGTACCCTACTTTTAGTCGTTAACAAAGAAATTCATCTGCCCTATTGATAACCTGACTTTTGGTGGAAAACATCAATACCTAATCCATTGTTACGTTGTCCACCTTTTCCATGGCATTTTGCTCATTAAAATTTGCAGGTACTATAACACCGATTGGAACTCATTACATTTGATCCTTCCCAAACGTAATGAATATTATATTCTGAAAGAATTACTCCAGAAATTTTTCTTTTTTAACCTTTATAACTATCAACCAGACTGTGATGTTATTCACTGCCGGTTGTAATGCACTTCGCTGCATTGTAGCTTTCCAATATTGCCAACCTGCTGGCTAGATGGGCAAGCTAACATTAACGTTGAATGGGATGCCAGTTTATCACAGGGTTATCTGTTTGCAGCGGTGTTGACAGAAGCAACATGAAAGGAACTGCTTTGTTCAAGAACTGCCTGTCTGGTAATCGAAACCATAATCTTCTGATCACGAGTGCAACACCCTAATTACTAGGCTACATGCCTTTACACCTTTTTACAATATTTCCAAGGCTGAAATTAATATTGGTTTCAAATTTTGGCACAAGGTCAGCAGTTTAGCGGGAGTGAGAAAGTCAATTACCTTGACCCCTAGTACTCAACTGGTTCTTATTTTATTGACCCCCAAAAAAGATGAAAGGCAAACTTGAACTCAGAATGTAAAGATGGACGAAATGCCATTTAGCATTTCACCCTGCATGCTAACAATTCTGCCAGCTTGCCACCTTAAAGTATATATTAATAATACTAATCACAGTAAGGTGGGAGCTGGTAGAATCATTAGAATGCTTAGCAGCATTTCATCTGCAAATTTGATTATGCTGAGATTGATATTGCCTTTCATCCTTTCAAAGTTGATAAAATAAATACCAGTAAGAAATGGGATCAATGAAATCGACTTCTTTCCCATCAACACCACCACCACCACCACCACACCACCAAATTTCTGGCCTTGTGCCAAAATTTGAAATTAATATTAAAAATCACAGTGAATTAGATTGACTTTAAAAGCGAATTTTCACATCTACAATGCTGCTTATTAGGTGTCTATGAATTTGGGAAACTCCATCTGATAATCAGCATAGCATTCAACTGATATGCAAAAAAAACTTCACATTCATTACCTGTAGCTTATGCTGTGTTGTGTCTATATCCATGAAACTTGTATATCTTTACTGGCCTGATCTATCTAGGTATCATTGGGTGACAAGCTTGCAACTGCAGGCAGCATCTAACCTGTGTGACTTATTATTTTGTTCAAATTAATAGTATGTTCCTGTCAAGCTGACTTGCTTTTGTTTGATAATACAGGCAAAAACCTTCAAGTTAGTAGTTAAGATACATTCACACTGAATTTTATTTTTTTATTCAACAAGTGTGGCTGTGTCGTAAGAACCTTGCTTCCCAACCTCATGATTCCAGGGTCAGTCTCATAGTGTGGCACCTTGAGCAAGTGTCTTCTACTATAGCCTCGGGCTGACCAAAGTCTTGAGTGGATTTGGTTGATGGAAACTGAAAAGCTATCATTTGACAACCAGTGTTGGTGTGTTTATGTTCCCATAACTTAATGGTTCAACAAAAGTGACCAATAGAATAAGTACCAGGCTTTAAAAAAAAAGGCAAAATGTACTGGGGTCAATTCATTCAACTAAATGTATTCTTCAAGATGGAGCCCCAGCATGGCCACAATCTAATGACTGAAACAAGTTGAAGATAGAACATTTAGACAAGACTCAGAGTAAACAAAAATCAGGTGTAACTGAAGAAATGTGATGTTAATTGTTACCTGTTTTAAAAAAGAATGTCTGACATGGGGATAAATGTTGTTCAACTTTGTGTGTCTAACCTAAGTTAAGTTATTTCAAAAAAAGTTGCAGATATAATTTTTTTAATATTTTTTTGAAGGCAGGGTGGTGAATTGGCAGAATCATTAGCATAACAGTTAAAATGTGTCGAGGCATTTTGTCTGCCTTTATGTTCTGAGTTCAAATTCCACCAAGGTCATCTTTGCCTTTCATCCTTTTAAGGTTGATAAAATAAATACCATCTAAGCTTTGGGATCGATGTAATCAACTTACCCCTCCATAGAAATTGTTGGGCTTGTGCCAAAATTTTAAATCAATGTTTATTTTAAGGCGGCAAACTGACAGAATCGTTAGCACACTGGGCAAAAGACTTAATGGTATTTTACCAGTCCTAACATTCTGATTTTAAATTCCACTCAGGTCATCTTTGCCTTTCATTCTTTTGCGGGGTTGATGAAATAAGTACTAGTTGAACTCTGGAGGCTGATGCAATCAACTTACCCCCTACCCTGAAAGTGCAACCCTTGTGACAAAATTTGAAACCAGTATTTTGTTATATTAACCCTTTTGTTACCATATTTCAGATAAGATGCTCTGTGTTTATTTCATTTAATTCTAAATATAACAAAGAATTTAGTAAAATAACTTTGTTAATTATTAAGCTAGTGTTTGGAACATAAATTAAGACTAAGCTCTGGTGGAAGATTTAAATTCAGAACTTTTGAAAACAAGACATTTGTACTACAGAGCTGGAGTGTGTGGGGGGTGCAATCTGAGGAAGGTTGGTATCAAAAGGGTTAACTGATTTCTTTCAATACATTTAGTATGCTGTCACTTTTGCAAGTCAATAGAATGATGAACAACCAGCTTAGAAGTTAGTGGACTAGGTTCACACATACTGCTTTGTGTCTGTGGTTATGCAGTACTTGACTCTCAGATAACACAGTCCACCTAGCTACAATGTGGTACCACACTATCCAGTAGGAACAACTCCCAATTGCTATTACTACTTAAATGCTTTGCTTCCTATGGAGCATAAGCCATCAACAACTTTTCTCTGCTATCTTCAGCTCTGAGAAGTCATTTCTGCTTCTTTCCAGTTGGATCCCTGCTTTTCCAGCCTCCCTTGTGGGTTCCATCTCCACTTGCACTTCAAACATTTATTTCTTCCAGGTTTTGTAGGTTTTGAACTGTCATTGATGCTTCTGTAACTTTGCTTTTTCTGTTTCTAGTTGTTGTCCCCACTCACTTTTACCTTTGGGAAGAGGTGGTACATAATTAATCTGGCCTCTCTCCTTTGACTTGACCAATATAGGAGGCTCTACCAGAAACTTATGCTTTGCTGGCAGGGTCATAGGGGCACACAAGCTACTGCACTACAAGGGAGTTAACTCTGTTATAACCCAAATGTACATAACGCTGTATAATTGTGTATTTAGTTTGCAATACTAATTTCAGTTTGGTAAGAATACTTCACCACTCACCATACAAATTTTCTACTGGCACACTAAAATAAGATGTCTTCGGCAGTACTCCTACAATACTCATAATTTTGAAATAACTATCATTTGCAATTTAGATGTAGAAAATTTTGAGTTAAATATATACGATGACCAAGGATATAAAAGCAGCAAAAATTAGGATCTTTTTCTAATACTATTGAATATTTTTAGTAGAAACTCATAAGGAAATGAGAATAATGGTTGAATACAATGTTTTTCTTTCTCCAGCAGCCGAGTCACACTTTTCTTTTGTGAACATCTGAAATTCTTCATTTAAAAATATCCTTCTTAATTAATAAGTCTATTTGCCTTATTTTCAATCACCAAAGCTTCCATCAAGCTCTTGTGATGCTATGTGATTTTTTTTTGCCAACCACACCATATTTCTCCAATAATTGATTCAAAAGCAATGTGTTAAACTGCCAAACACCAAACCTTTGTCTTGGTTTCAATTTTCATTTCATGAGAAATAACCCACATCTCTAATAGAATATACAGTTCCATGCAATATTTTCTGAATGAGAGAAAACAATGTGAGATGACCACCAAAAATGGCTGTACAAAAGTTTTCAGCCACCTCACATAAACCCATCAAGATACAATGTTTTAAAACAGAATAATGTCTATAATGAAAATTTACTACATACTGTTCATTTCAAGTTACTGTACATTATTAATATTTCGTGTGGCTTCCCTTACCTTGAATAATTGCTTTGATGTACCAGGGAAAGATGTGTACAAATCGTTCACCATCTTCACAGGTATGAGATACCATTCTCTGTAGCTGAGCTTCCACAACTCTTCAAGATTGTGTGGATTCTTCTGACGAACTCTTCTCTTTAGTTCTGTCCACATTTGCTCGATGATATTTAAGTTAGGGCTCTGAGCTGGCCAATCTTTCAATATGGTAACACCTTCATCAGCCAGACTCTGTTGTGTTGCACACAATCTTTGGCATGGAGCTCCGTCATGCTGAAAAATCTCACCTTCATCCAAGTCTGGCATCAAATTGTCCTTCAGCAACTGGATGTATTTGGCACTATTCAAGTTACCATCAATTTTAACCAACTTTCTTGAACCA
This sequence comes from Octopus bimaculoides, assembly GCF_046866305.1. Taxonomy (NCBI): domain Eukaryota; kingdom Metazoa; phylum Mollusca; class Cephalopoda; order Octopoda; family Octopodidae; genus Octopus; species Octopus bimaculoides. Next base: position 78,417,920 of record NC_142933.1, read on the forward strand.
TTACTTTTTATGTATCCCCAAAGCATTAGACTTTTACCCTCAAACATCACATTACTGTTTTCATCATGTAATGTGGGTCATTTTGCTTTCCTGGAGGCCTTCTGACAAATTCTCGCTTATTAGAAATATTAACAATGTACAGTAACTTCTTGAAATGAACATTATGTATTAAATTTTCATTATAGATATTTTACTGTTTTAAAACATTGTATCTCAGTTGGTTTATGTGAGGTGGCTGAAAACTTTAGCTCAGCCATTTTTTGGTGGTCATCTCACATCTTTCCTTCTAATTCAGAGCCCCTACTGCAAAATATAATGATTAGGTATGGAAATGGCTCCAACAGGGCTAATGTTTCATCTGTAAAAAATGCAATGCGAAACATCCACTCATAAGTTGGCAGTTAGTAGAAATTTACAATAGTTTAAAGTGGCGAAAGACTTTTGCATGGTACTATACTCCAATTCTAGATAAATATTGTTTTGCTCTGGGGAAAAACAGAGACATCAGGTTCCTGTTTGTCTTCTGTAAAAGTTTAATGAGTTCCTATACATAATTTTTATTTCTCAAATAGTACCTAATTTATATTAATTTCACTATAGACTACACTATAATTAATACAGTACCTCATAAAATTATAAGGTTTTATTTTTATACCTTAGTAAGTTCTGGTTGAGTGATGTCATTTGTAAATTATACCTGTGGCAGCCAGGTTACCAACTGTTTACCTAAAAATTTTCCATTCAAATATTTTTCTCTGAGTTATAAGTTGTGTGTGTGTGTGTGTACCTGTTAACCTTTTAGCATTCAGATTACTCTGTCAAATATAATACTTATTTAATCTCATTGTTTTGAATTACTCTCACATTATCTCATAGCTTTGACGTTTCAATGATGTGATTGCTTAATTTTAGAATGATATTGCAAGGTAGGTGTGAAAGGCCAGATCTGGCCAATTTGGATATATAGAACAGGTTGACTATTTTGGCTGGATATGGCTATTTTAAATGCTAAATGCTTAAGGCAACCAACATATTCATTCTACTCATTGCATTCTTCTAGTCTTTGCCTAAATAAATAAGAGAATATAAAGTAAGCACCATCACTTTTTATTGAACTCATTATAGGCTAAAATATTAAGATGTGAAAACTGATTTATTTGTGTTTTTTTCAGCTCTAGGGTAAGGAAGAAGTTTGATGTATAAAAGGTCTGTGTATAAATTATTTAAATAGTAATGATTTCCATAATTCTGCATCAACTGCCAGATACTCAAAATGTAAAGAATTCATATCTACTCCTATATGTCCAACATTAAATTGTTGTTCCATGCTACAATACTAGGGTATAACTTCAATTCATAATTCATGAAATATATAGGTGTTAGGAAGGGTATCCAGCCATAGAAACCATGCCAAATCAGACTGGAACTTGGTGCAGCTCTCCCACTTGCCAGTTCCAATCAAATTGTTTAACACATGCCAGCATAGAAAACAGATACTAAATGATGATGGTGATATATATATATATATTATTCTTTAACAAGAATAGTAATGACAGTGACTTTGAAGTTCAGCCTGCTAAGATATTGTCAGACTGTGACATTTGACAATGGCTTATCAGGCAAAAACTTTGAAGTCACTGTCATTACCATACTTGTTAAAGAATAATAAATATATTCTGTGCACAAAGTATTGAACAATCCTTCAGTTTTATGTAAAATTGTTTTGTATTATAACTTGACATAAAAACAAACATTAATATAATATATTAACCAATCATTATTGCTATATATGTAGCTGAAAACTAAGATGTCATCTGCAGGTAACATGTTTGGAGAGAAAGTTATCCAATTTTCATCAAATTTTTGTCTAAATGCATGCTGTTCATTTGGTGAAAAATCTTTATTTTATTTAATAATCATGGCTGAGCATGGTTTATTGATTAAATAACAAAGTGGCTGAAATACATTGCAGAAATAGTGAAATTCCCAACTAGACCAATGATTCTCAACCATTTTTTAACTATGGACCCTTCAATTGCAATTTTATTTTGGTGGGCCCCCATAGCTATTCAGTGTCTAAAAGCTAGTTTTATAGATACTTCTTTCAAAATTCCTATTTGTTTTTCTCATATTCACTTGTATAGGTTTCGCAATAGTACTCTCTGAGAGAACATGTTTCAGTTGCCAGAAACATGTTAAACTATGTTAAACATTAGAAAAAGAAATCTAGCTGTTTCTTACAATAAACACATCTAAAGGAAAAGTTGTTGCTTTTCTTTTTTATGATCCCTTAAAATACTACTGTGGATCCCCAGTTTACTACTTTTCTTACATGGACCACAAAAATTCTCATATGGATCCCTATTAAGAACCACTGACCTAGACTTGACAATGTTGAGAATTATTTTTCACGATGTTGTTCATGGTGTTTATGCAACCACCTGATGAATCATTACCTCGGCCCATAGTGAATACAATTTGTGTAATTAAGATTGGAAATCCTCTAAGTTCCTTGTGGAGCATAGGGCCAGTTTCTCAGTTTCCATGGCGTATGTGTTCCCTCCCTAGTTGGACAGGACGCCAGTCCATCACAGCTTTTTACTCAAGAAACAGGAAGAAAGAGTGAGAGAAAGTTGGGGCGAAGGAGTACAACAGGGGTCGCCGCCACCCCCTGCTGGAGCCTCGTAGAGCTTTAGGTGTTTTTACTCAATAAACACACAGAACGCCCGGTCTGGGAATCGAAATCACGATCCTCCGACCGTGAGTCCGCTGCCCTAACCACTGGGCCATTGCGCCTCCACGTATAATTAAGATAACATAAATTAATTTCTTTGGGTTACACATCTTTTTGCTGAAAGCTTAAAGAAAAAAATTAGGATAATATATATATTATAGGCATAGGAGTGGCTGTGTGGTAAGTAGCCTGCTTACCAACCACATGGTCTCGGGTTCAGTCCCATTGTGTGGCATCTTGGGCAAGTGTCTTCTACTATAGCCTCGAGCCAACCAAAGCCTTGTGAGTGGATTTGGTAGACAGAAACTGAAAGAAGCCCGTCATATATATAGGTATATATATGTGTGTGTGTATGTGTTTGTCCCCCCAACATTGCTTGACAACCGATGCTGGTGTATCTATGTCCCCGTAACTTAGCGGTTCAGCAAAAGAGACCGATTGAATAAGTACTAGGCTTCTAAAGAATAAGTCCTGGGGTTGATTTGCTCAACTAAAGGCGGTGCTCCAGCAAAAAAAGACTGAAACAAGTAAAAGAGTATATATATATATATATATATATATATATATATATATATACTTTGTTTCAAAACTAACTGAAGCTAGAACAGTTATGTAGATTATACTACGAGATATTATCTATATGATGCATGTGTTGAGGTTACTGTCAGTCCTGATTGAAAAGAACTGTAATCCGAGAAGTTCCTACTGTGGCCATCTCATTTTTCTCTACATCAAGATCTACATTCCAATACATCCATATTTAAGATGATAATGTGTTATTTGAAGGAGATTTAACTACTTCTTAATTGGTGATGGAAGTGTTAGTGGTTGCGATGGTGCTGGTACTAAGTGCAATAAATTAGAATGGCTTTTCTGTATACATGAAATACCTGATCACTTTAAGTGATCAGGCTTTATGTGATAAGAGACACTGAGAAATAATTGTATCCAACAGTTAAGCCATATGTTTGTAACATGTTACTAAGTGACTATGTAAGTAGAGAAACATTTCCTGGAGTACGTTGGCTACTAATCTGAAATCAAAAATTCAAGAGAAATTTACAAAGATATGCTACAGTAAACAAACTAGTTGAAATTGGTTGTAATATCTTACACAATTTGAAAGATAATCATTGTGTTATGTCAATTAAGTTAATCCAATGCAGTACTGTGCACTATTCAATCATTTCTTCAAGTATTTATTGACTTTTAAAGAACAATATTTACCAAGAAACAATTTTTAAGTACTCTACTGGTTTCACAGAGTTAAACAATACTAGCCTCAAAAATTTTGAACTGCTGATCAAATAGTCAACAATAATTCATACCCTAACATTCTGCTGTGTCCATGATCTGAACAACTTAAATCCTGCTGGAGATAATCACCTTGCTGTAAAGAGCTGCACAGCTCCCTGCAAAGAACATGAACATTGCACCATTACTAAGAAGTTTTCCAGCTTACAGCATTTTTGCCTGTGCAGCACCTTAGACAAGTGTCTTCTATGTTGCACTCCATGTTCCATGCTGGCATGGGTTGGAAGATTTGACAGGATCTGATGGGTCCAAGGACTGATTCATGCCCCTTTGTCTGCTTTAGTATAAATACTATGGCTGGATGCCTTTCCTAACACCAACCACTTTACACCATGTACTGGGTGAATTTTTCATGTCATCTGCACTAGTGAAGTAAAAATGCAACTCATGCAAGACTTTGAATACAATGGTGGGTGGTTATGCTGGAAGATGATATGTTAAAGTTTAAGGGAAGGGAGCAGCAGGTTATTTACTGTGCAAGAGTTATATGACTACTCATGTTTAAAAGACAGTGTTTGATGGATTGAGTAGAGCTGGAAACAGAATAATGGTAATGAAGTGGCAGCTCAAGGTACTTGGTGACTAGGAATGGAGACAGGAAGTCAGAGTATGAGTAGATGTTGCAGGAGTATACAGGGAAGTGAGAGATGGGTGAATGGGGAAGGTTTATAAATCCTACCAAAACAAACTTGACAAAATAACAGCTTTAATCAAATTAACAGATAAATTGATAATGAATTAAGAAATTAAAAAACATCTACACACAAGAAATATAAGTACCATGCCTTAAAGCAACCAATAAAGAAGCTGGAAAATTACAGCCAATCAGCTAAATGTAAACTAATGAACAAGCACAAGAGACCACACTAATAAATATAAACATACATCCAAAAACCAAGTCCTGGTCTGAAGATTACAATGGTGTGAAACCTGTGTGACAAGATAAGCATTTAGCTTCAATAAACAATATAAATAAAATATACATGATTATGAGAATGTTTACAATCTTTGATCAAATGGACCCACAGTTGATGCTGTCCAGCATCATTTCCCTGCCAACAAATTATTTGTAGCTTTGTGCTTTTGAAAATGTGTGGAGTGAAAAACTCACTTGAAAAACAAGACTTAGCAGTAGGAAGGAGTGTAAAACACTTCTTTCACAATATACATTCATCTGAGCGATACAAACATAGGAAAAGATACATAAGAACAAATGAGCCAGAGAACCAGGAAATGGTAACTAGAAGTTACACTAGAAATTTGGGCTTGAGTTCTGGATTGTCTCAATCAAAATTTATATTATTGAATCAAGATATAAGTTTCTGTTTTTGACTACTGCAAATATTGGCTGGTGAGCAACAGCACATTGCAAATTATATAAATATACATACCGTAAATCCTCAAGTATAGTCTGCCCTTGAGTATAATACGCAGAGGATTTTTAGGGGGCTGAACCTCTGAAAAACCTAAACCTTGTGTATAATACGCACCCCTTCTCTAATTTGAGTCAGGGAGGTCTATATAACGTCCTTGGTTTGTAAACGTATATACGGTAACGTCCTTTATCATTATTGTATATATAACATAATGCAAACGTGTAGCTTTTTTGTGCACTTTGTTTGCAGAAAATAAAGAAATAACAGTAATAACGTCAGTGAAAAATAAATAGTAAGTAAATTGCCTTTACATATTTATCACTTAGAAAATATTTTTCATTTTTAACCTCATATATAGCACGCTCTAGAAATTTTGACCCTTAAATTTTGTGAAAAAGTGCGGATTATACTTGAGGATTTACGGTATATATATACAGGGTAGGATGGGTAAATTGTCATTTTATATTTTTAATTTTGCACTTGTGCATTGTTTGTTTTTGATTCTCTTGACTACACTGTATAGTAGGGTCAGTTGGGCACCATCTGTGAGAAAAACAGCACCATGACACAATTCCTCCTGCCAGAAATTTGGAAACAACATGCTGTACTGCTTGCTATTCACACTGGAAGCTCCAATACAAACACTTCAGAGTATTTGAGTGTCAATCTGAGGACAGTGCATGTACCAAGAATGATAAAAATCAAACATCCAGTCAACATCATGGTGTTTGAAGTGATCACTAGTGATGGCAACATTATACCTCCATTCATCTTCCCACATGGCCTCAGACTCAACATGGAGGCCTACATTAAGTGCCTGGAGGAGGTACTGCTGCCCTGGGTTAAGAAGGTGGCTGCTGGAATACCATGTGTCTGGTAACAGGACTCTGCACCATGCCATACAAGTAGGAGAGCCCAGTCATGGCTGTCAGGTAATTTCTGTGACCACATCACCCTTAACATCTGGCCACCTAACTCCCCCCGCTGCAGCCCCTTTGATTATTATTTGTAGGGCACAGTTGAGCAAGAAACCAACAAAACTCTTTATAACACCAAAGCTGAACTGAAGGCAAGGATTATGGCATCATTCACCAACTTAAACAAGGAGACCAGCCAGAAGAGTTGCAAGAAATTCCAAAGTTGTCTGGAGGCCGTGATTGAAGCCAATGGGGATTTTATTGAATGAATTTACTCTTTAGTATTTCAAGATATTTTTATGTAATTTTGGTGTGAATATGTCTTTTAAAATGAGATGTCAGTGTTATTTTCATTTTTGTGTAATTTAGACGATAGTTTATTCACCGCACCCTGTATATATACATTATTTACATTTACATTTGTTTGAAATTTCCCCAAGACACCTGATGAAGGCTGGAGGGTATATCAGCCAAAACATTGTGTTAGCAACAAACAAGGTGAGGACAAATATCCGTCAAATGTAAATAATGTGCATAATTCCTCATCTCTCAAATATAGAACTGTATTACTCTATGTATACATATAATATATATTTGTAACGGTTTCTTCAAAGAAGGAAGTTATCTACTGGTTTAAGACATAATCCAATCTTGTACTTTCATGATTTTGTTAAAGGCCTCCTAAACCAAGTGGTTACATTAAATTGGATGTCAGATTAGGTCTACTGTACATGAACAGAAATGCTTCCAACAGTCTTCTACTGATTTTGTCTGCCAAATTTAACATTGCGTTGGTTGACCTTTATCTATGATGTTTTATAATAGGATTGAACATGAATCCTATGTAAATGCATAGCAAACTTTGTAACAATGGTCAAGTGGTGACCATAAAAAGGATAAAGAATCGAATGTAAAATTCCTGATCTCTATTAAGCATTAAATTCATCCTTGATGTCTTGGTTATATTAGGAAACCCTTTTGAAGCGTATTCATGCCAGCTCTCTTAGATAATATCTTTATAATTAAGAGAATAAATATGGATTAACCAACAGCTATTCTTAATATCAGTTGATAGCTAATCTTGAAGAGAAATAAGACAACATTTGGAATCCAAGGAAATGGTGTTGATCTGTGTTGTCAGCAATTACCATATTTTCCAGTATACAAGTTAACAAAGAATATAATGTAAACATTCTACCATTGTCACAATTTTTCCAAATTCTGCAACATTTCACATGGTATTTTTGATTCTCCAAAGTTGTCTTGATTTATAAATGAACCTATTTTTTCTGGCAGTAATTTTTGAACTGAAAAATTCAACTTGTATTCCAGAAAATACAATAGTCAGGAAATTTCATGGAAGAATTTGATAAGCCCAGTGAAGAGCTTAATATTTCAGGCCTTTGCCCTTCATCAAATAATTAAGCGGTGTTGTCATTTGGTTTAGGGAAAGATAACTGGGAAGAAATAAACATATAACAATCATATCACAGTAAAGCCATTTAGGTCAGTAATGGTATTCTAAAGTCTCTGATACTATATTAGAGGGCACAGTCTATTGGAGATACATATTTTAAAAGATCTGATTACAAAGGTAATCTTTTACATGCATTACATGGCCTTGCCAGCTCAGTATTTTCTCTTACACACATTTAATTCCTCTTATACCTGGATTTGTCTTCTCTCAGCTTGCTTGTGGTCCATTGTTCATGCACACAAACATCATATGCATGTTTACATCATTTCTTTCCAGTCTTTACACATCCTTTATATTCAATACTGATGTTTTACTACCACATATCATTTCACTTTATATGGAAATACCATGCAAGCTTTTTTTTTTATTTAGAGGGAAAATACCTTTATTGCTAGCAGAGTTAATAGCTTCCCAAACTTTTCCCATCCACTTCTTTCGCTGGCCATCATGCTTTCAGACCACCCATTTCTATTGCTAACTGGGTCATTTACATAGCAGAAGCTATCAACTATGTCTAGGGAACCTTCCGAATATTTGGAAGAATTTATTTCAATGCAGCCCTTACTGTTAACTACAGTTTTCATTCACAAAGTAAGGCTGAGAGTGTTTCTCTGATGCTACAACACCTCTTGTATACCCATATTTTACACTAGATATACTATTAGGAATTCTTACCAACTACTTCCCAGTAAATGATGCATGTCCACTTTCCAGATGGCAGCAAGATCCTGTTCAAATTTTCGTCTTTGCTAGTTCTACTCTAGGGCACCTCAATGGGCCTCCTCACAGCTTTCATCTACCAAATTTCAGTTACAAAGTATTGATCAAAGCAGGGCTGTGGTAGAAAACACATGTCCTATGAGCCATTTAGTGGAATCAGACCAAGAACCACATGGTTACCATGTGAACTTACACCAGTAATTTTTGTATCCACTTTTCCATTCTGATATGGATTGGGCAGAAATGCTTCACCATTTAGATTCTTTTATCATCATTTTTGTGATCAGATTTCTGAGATCAGATTTCACTTCTTCCTATGTCTTTGAGCTTCCTCTTCTGCAGGCTCCTTTATTTTGCATCATTTGACACTTTTTACTCAACTACCATTCTTTGTATGCGTCACATTTCTATACAAGCCCAGTTTTCTTTCCATAGTCACTATAATTGATAGCCCAAATTCTTACGTTTTCTCTTGGTTTCTCTGTTCTTCATTGTTCAATAATGTTGACATTAAACATTTTGCAGAGAATGGTTATCTCATTTTCCAATCTTACTCTTTCCCTACATTGGGTGCTCATGTGCTAACTAGCAATTTCACACTTTGCACTCAGTTGTCATACAGCCTGCCCTTTTCTTCAATGAGAAATGCCCTTTGTATACATTTGAGATAATAATTCCCTGAACTTCTTCCAGAGTTCTTTTTCTTACTGCAGCGGCTTGCAATAAAATTCTTATGATAAAACACTATACAAAGAACATTTGACAATCAGGTCAGTGGGTTATATGAATTTCAGTTCTGTAACCTCGCAGCCTTGTTATGTGTATGTTGTATAACTAGTAAATTTATGAATATTCATACTTTCCCATGGTTTAATCAAGTTCTTTTTATCAACATCCAATAACATACTGCAAAGTCGCAAATATCAATATTGAAATCTTGTTGTGTGGGAACAATATAGTAGTTTAATCAATGCAATAAACAAAATGTTGTGTTGTTGCTTAATTCCAGAATCCAAATGGATTCCAGCTCAGCTGTGACCCTTCTTTTTAGAACTAAGTGTAGAATTTCTTTTGTCATCTTTAGGAGAGAATTAAGACAGGTGAGGGCACTTAAGAGAAATTTGGCTGCATTTTCTAGCAATTCAAGCACTCATGTAAAGGCTCCCTTTGTCCTGTAGTAGGTAGAATTGGTCAAACAGTTATCAGCATTGTCTCATTATTTAATGACCACTCCCAAAGTACCAGCCAGTAGACTAGAACCTAAGAACTTTTGATTGGGAACCATGCTGCTTAACCACACTCCCATAACTGTGATTAATGTGGTAAACATGAATGGAAAATACAAGTAGTGTCACTAACTGCCAATTATCTGCTATAAAGCAGGAAAGTATATTAGTCCTTATATATTTAATACTCCATATTTCATTTATTCAATAAGACATTCAATACATCATTTCATTTTACTATTTATATTATATATTCCATATTCTATATCCCACATTAATTTTATAAGAATATAAATAAAACATAAAAAACAGACAGAGTTGGAACTCTTTTAAATAATATATATATATACTAGCAGTATAGCAAGGCGTTGCCCGGGATTAAGCTAGGATTATGAAGTGATCAAGTGCTTTATTTCAAATCAAAATAAGTAACATTGACATCAGATTTGCGCTGAATCCGTTGAAATTGGTTGGCTGAAAATGGTTTGCTGGCAATTTGATTGTGAAATCCCATAAGGAATCAGTTTATTGGTTATTTCCACTCATTGACTGCTTTTTTAAAGTTGCATTAGAGATCTGCATAAGAGAATGTTGATCTGAATGTTTGCATTGGGGATCTGGATTGGAGCAGCTTAGGAAAACTTACCACAGCCTTAACCAAAAAATAAGGGGCTTGTCCCTCTAGGTTACGTCTATGAGCAACTTAGCCAATCACTGATATCAGCCGAGTGAGCATTGTTGTTGGAGAAGTCAGCATTGTCCAATAAAAAAGTGCAAAAGTCCATAAGTCATGTTGCCATGGTTTGAGAATATGTCTGGTCAATGCTTCCGGATCACTGTTTATAACCACATCGGCTGCAATGACAACTTGTCTATAAAACTTCGCTATAGACAACATTGCGTGTTCTGCCCTGAGGAGCATTTCTACTACCCACACGGGAGCAGGCCACATAAAGTTGCCCATGTGAAAAGCATGGCTCCCCCAAATGGATGCCTGCCACCGATAGTGTTTGGCCTTGGGATTTGTTGATGGACATGGCAAAGTATGGTCTCACCGGGAACTGCGATCTGCGGAAGTGAAATGGTATGTCTGACCCCGAGGGATAAAGGTGCATCCTTGAAATGAAAACATTTTCACTCCTCCTACACTCTGTAACAATGGTGGCCTCAATCAAGTGGGGCATCAGGGACTTAACTACTAAGCCGGTCCCGTTGCACTGTTTAGGCGGAAGCAAGTTTCTGATTAGTATAATTGGGCATCCAACCCTTAGCCTAAGAATGTGAGGTGGAAGCCCTGCTGGCTCTTATGAGTTGAGAAACTCGATAGGGTGATTGACAATGTCTTGGGGGTCACAGGTCCGGTCAATCGATTTGTAGATGCACTCCTCACCCGGAATTCGGCTTATGAGCTGGTCATTGATAGCACTGACAGCTACATTTTTGGGGGCCAGGATAGTTCTTTCACTGAGCCAATTGATGTCTGCATAGTTACTTTCCAGATTGGGGAACACTGTTTCCAAAAGATCAGAAGGGTTGTCCATTGTGTTGCACAGTTCAGAGATGGATATGTCGCCCTTATCATTCCTAGGGACCTTGCCTTCTCCAAGCGCTAAAATGTCTTCAGTAAATGCTGCAGACGTGCTATCACCAAGCAAGTGCACACGCATGTTTGTGCTTAGGCTTAACATCTTAACCTGGGGCCACAACGTGAATGACTTAAGGCATGCACGCACTTCATCAGCCCTGGTTCCTTTAGGGATGACAGGAAGGGTTTGTCGGAAATCTCCTGAAAGCAATAGAGTTACACCACCCATAGAAGCTGTAGAATCCCTGATATCTTTCAGTGACCGGTCCAGTGCCTCAAGGGCACCCTTATTGGCCATTGTGCATTCGTCCCATACAATGAGACGGCACTGTCTAAGAACTTCAGCTTCCTCTGAATTTTTGCTAATATTGCAAGTAGGAACCTCGGCCCTCACCAAATCCAAAGACAGCTTGAATGCCGAGTGCGCCGTCCTACCTCCTGGCAATAACGTAGCAGCGATTCCCGAGGATGCAACAGCTAGCACAATTTGTTTCTCACGACGAATCTTAGCAAGTTCCTCTGTAGCCTACCATATCTCTGTGGAGGAGTTTCAGCAGATAGCGTAGTAGTAATGGCAGCAGTGTTTTGCGAATTTCGGACTGCTCGTGGTTTTGCAGTCTTGGAGGCTCTTGAATTGGCAGTGGCAGCAGCATTCTTAGAATTGCGTGCTGCCCGTTGTTCGACAGTCTCGGAGGCTCTTGCTTTGGCAGTGGCAGCAGCATTCTTTGAATTGTGTATTGCTCGTTGTTCAGCTGTTTCAGTTGCTCTTTGCATTGGCAGTGGCAGCAGCGTTTTTTGAATTGCGAGCAGATCGAGCTGAGCTCATTTCTTGAAAACGCACCGAACAGTCGTACGACTTCCTCCTTTGTAATTGCATGGCTCTTTCGTCGTCACTTTCAGTGACTCTCCTGCTCAAAGCATGCAAAGAAGTTTGAGCCAATCGCAAATTACTTTCTTGAGAAGTCTCATTGACCCTTCTAGCCCTCTGTGCCAATGCAGCAGCCGTTCGACGCCCGAGACAGATTCTTTTCTTAGGTGGCATTTTGTAAATTGGGAGAGAGAAAAAATGAATAAAATAATATAATAAAATTTAAAAATTAAGAATGCAGATTCTCTACGTAAGAAATATGCTACAAAACCCCGTTTTTGAAATTATATCTAATGTTTAAGAAGAAAAAAAAGCATTTTACATTTTCAGCCTCGGAAATCCACTCCCCACACACACATTGATCTTTTCACCATCTATTTTTCACTGTACGGGGAAAATACGGAGATTAAGAATATGGAAAACATTATTTCACTCTTCGTAAGAAATATAACAGTCAAGTAAAGAATTTAAACAAAAAAGCAAACAAAAACTAAGAAACCAAATGTGCTAGTTGCTAATTACATCGTCATTGGGTTTTATTTTCTAATTGAATGAACCAACATACAGAGATGGAAAATAAGGACGGCATAACTACAGAGTTGTACCCCCCAGATTTTGGAAGGTCATAACTTTCAGAAAAATGAATATTTGTTAATTAAATTTTCTATGCATATAGTATTTATTATGTAGATTCCGAATATACAAAAATTTCCGGTGAAAGTGTTTTGGAATGGGGGTGGGGGACAATTTTCGGAAATTCCAACAGAGTCCACTTAAATTCTTCTTAACTTCCAGGAAAATGAATATTTTTTCGTGAAATTTTCTACAAATATACCTTGATGTATGTACATTTCGAGCATGTAGGAATTTTGAAGGAAACAAATGCAGGTTATTTTTGAGAAGTGTTCCCCACTCGGTGGTGTTTCGGAGCAAGTCGTCCATAATTGTTTCATTTTTCTCTATTATGTGCGTATGTGCATCCGTAGATTTTTAATGAAGTAATACGCTGCTTCTGTTCTCTTCTACTTGTCTACTAGAAACGTTTACTTTGGAATTTACTTCTATTGAGAAAAAAAATCGTGTGCATATTATTTTTAACGTAAGGTTTTCTTATGACGGCTTCTCTTTTCTGCGTATTACTTCATTAGAGATCTACGGATGCACATACGCACAATCAAATTGCCAGCAAACCATTTTCAGCCAACCAATTTCAACGGATTCAGCGCAAATCTGATGTCAATGTTACTTATTTTGGTTTGAAATAAAGCACTTGATCACTTCATAATCCTAGCTTAATCCCGGGCAACGCCTTGCTATACTGCTAGTTTATAATAAAAGGCTCAACTTGTTCAAACAGCTTTGGATATTTGTAAGAATGATTCAACCAAGCCTTGACCCAGTTGTTTTCAGATGATTTGCGCAGATTATCATCTACCGTTGCCTCACATAGCTCCATCTGAACGCATTCTGGTTGAACAAGTATATCGTTCATAGACATTGTGTAAAGAGAGCCCATAAAAATTGAGATATTTAAAGCCAAAAGATCTTCAAAACGAATATTGAAGTTTTCGTGAAGGAAAGATAGATACCCGATTATATATTTGTACAAGTTGTTATCTACCACAACAGTTTTTAAGTTCATGAACTGCAGAAAGTTATGAACTTTAATTTGAAGTTTCCAAAGAACAAGTTTATTCACAAACGCCCTTATCAAGTGTCTGGCTTGTACAATGTTGATGTTTTGCTTTTGTAAAGAAATATTGAGATCATTAAGTTTTTGAAAGGTTTCATGTAAATAAAAAATTACAGGTTTTTCTGAGAAAGTGATGCTATCATAGCTGGATCAGTCTGTTGAAGAAACTCTATGACTTTATCAAAAAGGGCCACAAAACGTCCGAGACAACTTTCCATTGATAGCTAGTGTATATCTGTGGAATACAACAGACAGTCGAGCATGTCGTCTTTTACAAGCTTCTTGAAAATGCTTGTCTTGATGAGCAGATCTTTGATTTTTTTTTTACTGCAGAAGCAATTAAGTCTAGGGTTTCAGAAAATATATTATTTCTGATTCTTTTTGCTATCAGGTTTTCTCGATGGAGAATGCAATGAATGACAGGATTAAATTCAATCCAACCGGCAACAAAACCCTGGGATTTACCATAGACGGTGCTCCGTCAGTGCATATTGATATGAGGTCGAGGGGATCAATGCCATTTTTAGCAAGATAATCCATGACAGCATTGTAGATCGTCTCTCCTATGTTTTTCAGTATAGTCTTCATAAAGAGTAGGCTTTCACAAACTGTGGCACCTTTCATATAGTGAGCAAAGGCAAGTACAACACATTTGTTGTCAAAAGTGCTGTCATCCACCATCAGAACGAGAATCTGCAGTGTCACAAGTCTTCTACAACTATGGACTCAACATCTTCAGTCATTTCACAAATGCGGGCAGATACAGTGTTGTTTGAAAGTGGAATACTTGCTAAAACTGAGGCAGCATTTGGCACATTAGCAACTTTATATGCTTCAAGTATGAAGGGCCTAATCAGACCTTCGCCAATGATATGTGGGCAACCCTGTTTTGCTATCATCAGCAAAATGTTATAGGATGCCTGCAGACCAGAATGGTTGTTAGTATGGATGAGGAAATTTTTGAGCGATGAAGATGAGACATTTCTTTTGCAATAGTATTCTTCGAAGTACTCCTTTGGCTTGCCAAATAAACCAAGATGGATTTTTTTGTAGATGATACAACAATTGCGAGGGTTTCATTGAGTTGTAAGTTAATACTTTTGAGCAGATAATACACTGTGGTAAAAAAAGATCTTCTGCACTGGATACAAAACCATATTTGACATAATCTTTGTGATCAGAATCTTTTTTCTGAGTTTGTGGACAGAGAATTAAGGGAACATTTTTCCATATCATTGACAGCAAAATTTCTACAGATTACAATTAGACTAACACTTGTGTAAAAATGTATGTACCTGGAGAGATAATATGATATGTTGGATAAGCTGTAAGGACTGCGGTTTCATTAATAATCCTCAATTCAAAAGTCAGGTAGAAAACACGATTGCGTTGACCGGCTGAGAACACACAAGTTTTTGTGTGTTTTTAATGCGCACAAACCTGTATTCGGTTGTACACATCTGTACCTGTCTGGTACATGTCCATGTATGATTGGATAGCTAATCATCCAATAAGCAAGGAGTGCACTCGTATATGCTCACGCATATGTGATGAGGCATATTTTGTTTGCATGACTTGTGCATGTAGGGAAAAATTTTAATTCTTCAGGTGAACCACAGAAAATTTTCCATGGACCATCTGAATTTTCCTGTGGACTACCTGGATTTTCCTGTGGACCTACATTTTCCTGTGGTCTATATGGACCAGGTTGGGAACCCCTGACATGAAGTCTTCTAACTATAAGTAATTAGTCACCACACTTTTTATCTTGACCCCCACTATTCCCTTTGCTACTCTCTAAACTATAGTAGGCTTAACAAGGTATGCATTATTTTCTAAACTCATTCTGCCACATTTATAACAAAAGGAAACAATGTAAATACTTGACCATCAAACAACTACTAACTCTTTCAAGTGATTCCCACAATGGCATATTGCTCCTACATCTGGGGCAAGGCTGCCCACAAACAAAAAGGGCTACCCAGACGCTTGGCATGAACCATCCACTAACACATTTAGAAATCTGTCCAAAACATGCAGTCTCCTTACGCTGCCTTTTCAACAGCTATTATAGTGGTTTCTGGTTGATCTCATGCCAACTACACTCATGCATTCTTAACTCATTCATCTCTTTTATCCCCATCTACACTGTGTCCCTACCCACCACCAGGTTCCATAGTAACAAATTTACCCACTTCTTCCTCCTCAGAATACTGTGCTCTGCAATTCCTTTTGTGGTCTTACCCTGTAGTTACCAACTTGCAACTTTTCAGGTGGTAAAATAACCATGTTGAGTTCAACAGTCACAAGGACATGCAAAGACTAAGAACACAACCTTCTCTCCAATTTAAATTAATAATAATAATTAAATTAATAAAATAATGACATCCTAATTAGTAACCTCAATACTGAAAGTATTGGAAATAGGAAAGTACAACTATCAAGAAAGAAATTTATGAGAAACGTGCAACATCCAATGAGATTTACATCACAAAACATAACAATCAGATGGTTACAAGACATCACTTACATTATATAAGATTGGAGAGGGCAAGATATAAAAATTTTCATTTGTTATCTGTCCTAAAATTTGTAGAGAATTAATATCTGTTCTTGTCATTAGGGAAAGAAGAAATTGAAAAAAATTTTGTTGAAATTCTATTAAGGTAAGTTAAAAATTGTCAAACCAGTATCATTCTCAACGAAAAATGTTCTATCCATAGCCTGGAGAAGTCATCAGAATAAAAAAAATGAAATAACTGAATGAAACTTGGTAGTTTTATTATTTAGCTATGATCTTATACATTATAACAAAATGAAATGTGAAATATGAAAATGTCAAACAGGTTACATCATATAAAAATATAGCGCAAATTTTGTGAGTATTGAAGATATGATATTTATTCAGTTAGTAGCTAATATTAAATTAAAATATATTCAAAACTAAAATGCTTAATTGCATTTATGTTGGTATTTCCTTCACATTGGAGAACAAATTTCATACTGGTTAATGGTTGTTATGATTATGATTTAAGGTATCCATTAATTTAATGTTTAAAAATCACAAATCAACAATTTTGAAAAATGTTTACAGTTCTTTCATAGTACACAAAAATTGATACAGGTTATATTTTTCATTCCAGTCTGTACATTAACTTTTTTCTTTTTAACTATGATTAATTACATTTCATTTAAACATTTTAGATGTTGTTGAAAGATTTTTACAGTATTAATAAATCTTAAAAAAGTTTTCATGATATTTTCAGACACAATTTTCAATTAAAAATATTTAAAGTCTTTTGAGACCTAATAGTGAATTACTGTTAGATAAAACCAATCACTTATCATAGCTTTGAATTTGTTTGAGTTTACTTTTATTGAAAAGTTTATAGAAAAGAAATCAAAGTTGCGTGCTGTCTAATTCTGTAAAGCCATTATTAATGTTACCTTCAGCTTCTCCATGTTTACGCTCCCGGGTTTCATAGTGAAAATGATAAGTAAGCAATACAATAGTACATATACCTAACATAACTACACTTGCTATACCACCAATAAGAAACTGGGTATGGTATTTATCAGAAGTGCTGTCAAATAGAGGGCCAGCCATATTTAGTAGGTATATGTTATATACTGCATCATCTCTAGAAGTGCAAGCATAGATTCCTCTGTCTTCTTCAGTAACACTTTTAATTTTTAATGACTTATTGTATATCTCATATTTTTCTTCATCCACCATTTTACCATGTGGAAGAATCCACTTGGGCATTCCATTCATAGTTGCATTAACACATGTCATTACTACATCAGATCCTAAATATGATTTTAAGCCCATTGGTTCAGTTTGGCTGTGTGTCTGGGCCACGAAGAGAATCAACAATCCAATAGCCAAATACATCATGGATATTGACACGTTTCTATAATAAGTAAACAAAAAAGAAAGGAATTTTAAACAACAAATACATCTTTTGGAATTATTGTTTTTTAAAAAAATACTTAACAACTGTAACTTCAAGTTAGACTGAACATATATAACATTGAATAAAATATCCACCTGTCAAGATGGGTTTAGCACACAATGGGCTATTTTAAGCCACTATCATTTGCAAATTAAATCAAAATGTAAATCCACCAGTAAAAACTAAATGATATGAAGGTAACTGAAAAATTACCCAGAACTGCCATTATTACAAAGTAATGAAGAAAAATAATCTAATTAATTGATATGACTTATGCACTGATTAATATTAATTTACTAACATTATTTGAATTTGATTTTAACAAGTATAAGTAACAAGTCAGGGCATGTTTCAGATTTATTAGACCACTTCAGTGAAAGGAAGCTATTTTAGAACCATGTATGATATTGTGCATTATATCATTTCTCATTTTATATTTGTAGTTATGTTTGTTTTTTAACTTCCATATATGTTTAGAGAAGTATGTTGTGTTTCTTTTGGTTAGGTTCCAGAAAATGTGGTTGAATGCTGCATATAACTGTTTTTGAAGGTACTACTTGTGATGTCAATGTAGTGTTTTGGAGTTTGTTCTACTTGTGATATTGTTGTTTTATAGACAAAGTTTGTTTGTAAACAATGTCTATGTAATGCGTATGTTCTTGGCTTGGTGTAATTTCATGAATTGGCAGCAGTATGTTATATAGCCTTTGGTATGTTGTTGTTTAGTGATTGTATGGAGTGTTTAATGTGTTTTGTGCTGCAGAAGCTAACTTTTGTATCGTTTCTGTTGATTACTCTTGTGGTGTTTATGTTCTGTTGGGAAATGCTTGCAAACTAGTATTAAGAAGATGTATGCTGCATTTGTTGCAATAGTGTTAGGAAGATGTATGCTACATTTGTTGCAACTAGTGTTAGGAAGATGTATGCTACATTTGTTGCAATAGTTAAGCTAAAATATGGGTTCAAACAGATGATGTCTCTTTTTCTGGGTTTCTTTTGTTTATTGTCTGACTTAAGTAAGTATTATAATTGCTATTTGAATCCACTAGTTTTTAGGGCTTCACTATTGAGTGCCTCTTAGTCAAGTATTTCTTTGTTATACAAAATTGCCAATATTCTCCTGCTTATATTGCTAATTAGGCTTTTCCTTATTGATGGTCGGTGATTTAATTTTATGTTTATGTATAATGGCACCTCATTAGGGTTTTTTTTTATAGGAGCAGTGTTTTCCAGTGTTCAGATTTAATGTGTCAATGTTGTGTACTATGTTTAGATTGGTTTCCACTGTTATTTTTTGGTTGAATTCTTTAAATTTCATTATTAGGTATTTTCTGACTTTGTCAAATTCATACCCAACCATATTTTGGAAGAGATTATGCCATCATCCCTGTATGAGCCTATTTTGAGCAAAACCCTACTATTTCATGTTTCTGCTCCATCGTAGCATCACATAGTGACACCAAATAGTTTGTCACTTTCTAGTTTTACCCAGGCTGAAACTTCATGGAATAAAATGGATTTTCTGGCATGAAAATTATGTCCATTTCTTGATAGCCAATTACAATGATCTTTTCAGCAAAGTGTAGGGTTTTTTTTTTTTTTAATTAGGATTTTCTGATAGATGGATAAAAATTAACAATAGTGGGAAATTATAAGACTCTATTTTTTATGATATTGAACCAGTCTATAATTGATATACTATTGTTCTATTGTTTTAATTTGGTTATTTGTCAAATTTTAGAGCTGATGTTTGCCAGGATTTTTTGCTTACTGTGCCCAATTCTTTTGTGGGATTATTAATCCCTATATGGGGTTGCTTGCAAAGTTGAGTTTGAATGTGTATGAGTGTGTACATGTGTGTGTGTGTGTGCATATATGTGTGTATGTACGTGTGTGTGTGTGTGTGCATGTGTGTACCATAGCACAGTTATCTCCATTTTTGTTCTACAGGGTATCCACAAAGTCTGGGTACATGGCGTATATAAAATCATAACATAAACAATTAAATATAAGAATTAATAATTTCTTAAAGTATGTGTTAATCCCCATGTAGGTACATGGAGTAAATAAGATCATAACATAAACAATGGATCTTGTTCAAAACGAGGGCACCAGTATTTTCTTAACGAAACACTTTGAAACTTGGGACACTGGTAGAATGTGTCATATAAAACATCTTTTTCTCTTAGTCTTCTTAACAAAAAAACGTACATCGCAAGTTATTTCATGTTAAAGTTGTCGTATTTCTGTAATTTCAACCAATGACTGACGTCCATTCAGCCATAAAAATTAGGTGCTGACTACGTAAACAAACGATTCTTATTTCCTTGTCAAAAAATGGCTGAAGCATATTGGCAGTAGCTAATAAACCTTTCTATTATAGGCACAAGGCATGGTTTTTGAGGGAAGGAGCAAGTCAATTAGGGTTAGGGTTAGGGTTAGGGTTAGGGAAAACGAACACACGTGTGTTGCCTCTGCAAAATGTCAGAAGTAATGGAGATTAAATACGCTTTACACCACCTAAAGTGCCAAAGGAGTAAGTGTAAACAGCTGAATATTTGTCAGTGATTGGTTGAAATTATCGAAATAAGACAATTTTTTACATGAAATAAATCCGAATACAAAAATTTTTTTCTGTTCTATAACACAAAATGGATAAGTATACGAAGTTTGGAAGTCTTTCGGTACCAAAAACACTACATAAAACATAAATGAAAACTGGTGCCCCCGTTTTGAACAAGATCCTAAACAATTAAATATAAGAAATAATAATTTCTTAAAGTATGTGTTAATTTGCATGTACCCAGACTTTGTGGACACCCTGTATAATCTAAGCTGGTGGCCAAACAAGAAGACCACTTTTTTGAAGCCCTCTGCTGACTGTCTCTTCAACAAATGACAATGACCCAATTTTCATTGCCACTGGTTTTAATGGACATGTTGAGCAACACCATATTGGTATCAC
Organism: Octopus bimaculoides; assembly: GCF_046866305.1. Lineage (NCBI taxonomy): Eukaryota > Metazoa > Mollusca > Cephalopoda > Octopoda > Octopodidae > Octopus > Octopus bimaculoides. The sequence goes on from NC_142933.1 coordinate 78,438,751, forward strand.
TAGTGTAAATGAGAGGCAAAAGGCATGGTGCAAGGAATGAGGTGGAATCATGACTCCTGGAATTCTGTGATGCGAATGACCTAGTCATTTCCAACACAAAGTTCAAAAAACCAGCCACTCACCTGATCACTAACTTATAGACACACAAGCTGACTGTATTATATTGTGACCAGAAAATAATTTAGGCAGATTGTTGTAAATGTGAAATCTTTCTATGGTTTTTCTAAGCCCTGTAAAAGAACTCGGAAGTTTAGATCTCCAACCAGGCCTTTCACAATACCCTTTAAGCCAGGAACTTTTCAGCACCCCTCGTATCATCATCATCATCATCGTTTAACGTCCGCTTTCCATGCTAGCATGGGTTGGACGATTTGACTGAGGACTGGTGAAACCGGATGGCAACACCAGGTTCCAATCTAATTTGGCAGAGTTTCTACAGGTGGATGCCCTTCCTAACGCCAACCACTCAGAGAGTGTAGTGGGTGCTTTTACGTGTCACCCGCACGAAAACGGCCACGCTCGAAATGGTGTCTTTTATGTGCCACCCGCACAAGCCAGTCCAGGGGCACTGGCAACGATCTCACTCGAAAATCCTACGGGAGCCAGTCAGGCGGTACTGGCAACGGCCAATGTATTTATATACGTATGTATGTATTTATATGCGTATGTATGTATGTATGTATGTATGTATATACATGTGTATAAGTGTGTGAATGTGTATGTAACAGTGGCTTGCAGCAATTTGTGATGTTTGTCATGCAATAAATACTATGTTTTAATATGTTTAAAAAATTTTTTTCAAATCATACAATAATTATTTAAGTACCTATAACAATTGATTGTTATTAATTGGTTGAAATGGCCCTTTATTTTCATCGTTATAATATCGACAACTTCTTATACTTGAAAAGGATCATTGTATAGAGGCAGCTGTAGATGGAATTGTTGAAGATCTAAAGAGTTCTGGCTTGATATAAATGTATTGCATTAAATTACTCACATTTAGCTTTTTAAAATCTTCCATAAAATACATAACATTTACTTCCTTTTATGATCGAATTATATAAAAAAAAAAGAAAAGAAAATAATTGTTTTTGCAATATTCTTCAGCTTAACTAAAATTGAAAAGTTCCATGAGTATAAGATCTTCCAAGGATGAATATCGTGTTTTTTATTAGTCGACTATTGTTCCAATAATTTTGTTATAGAGTATTCTATGATGTTGTTGGGGATTGATATATTTATTCCTGGGTTTCCTAGGATTATTGCATCAATTCTACATTTTCCCTTTACATTTCACAAATCAAAAAAGGTGAAAAATCATTGTGTTTATTTTGTAGCATGTTTCTAACGTGTTATTTTCTAGTTTATTTATTCGCTTTTTCCAATACATTATGTCATGACTTTTAGTCTGAAGGATGTTAAATAAGATGTCAGAGGAAGAAAATGTATCATTAAAAACTTCAAATAAAAATAAAAAAGAAAATGGGAGCTTTTAATTTATGTAAGAATCTAATTGCAGATTCAGGATTTTCAATTATGTGTTCAAAAAGGCTGATTATAAAATCACAATTTTCTTTTGTAGTAATAACAAGACATGAGGAGTAGTCCCATCTAGTTGCTGCTACTTTGGGAAATATTTTTTAACAATGCTACTTAATGCATTAGCCCTTTTAGGTAATTTTGTAAAAAAATATACCCAGCCCATTTATTGTAGGTAAAAAATATCTTCAATTCTTTCATAGCAGAGCAAGCTTGTGAAAGAACTAGATTTAGGACATGACATAACAATGAACAAAGATAGTATATTCATATTTCCCTCTTAAGTTTGACTGCAACCCATTTAATTTCCAGCCATTGTAGTGGTACCATAAGTTTAGGCAATTAATTTGTTTTCACACTTCCACGTTTCAATGCATTTAAAAACATGTTCAGATAAAGCATTTGCTGAACGATCTGCACCAACATCATTAAAACTTGTATATCATTCTTTAGTAACACAATCTGTGACAACATGATGCAAAACAGGTCACAGTTGGGAATAGTTCAATACATCAGATGTTTCATCTACAAGAGTGCCTACAAATTTAGCATGCTTTCTACTTTATTCAACCTTTTGAACTGCATTGTTGAAGTCATTATGAATTCCATTTGAGAGATCAGAGAAATCAAAAGCTGCATCGAGAAGGCTTGCTAAGTTTTCATCATACTGATTAGATACAAGAGTTTTTTGTAATTACTGTGATTATTGGATGCTTTGGATTCAAAATGACTCCGAAATGATGATTCTTGGCGATCTTGAAAAATAATTATATCAGTCAATTGCCACAGAATGTATGTTTCGTCTAACTTCTTCATTAAGCTATTACATGCCCTATTTTTTTATACTTATCTAATTGTAAGTCAATGCAAACATACTCAAGTGTTTTAAGAGCTATCAAAAACTTTATGTCTTGGAGAACATTTATGTTTTAGCATGACCAAAAGTAGATTGTTTGAATTGTTGCGACTTTTATCACTCAAAACTGTTTTTTTCTAAACTAAATAAGTATGGTCAACTTACTTAGCTTAGCACTTCTAGCTAACCATTGATTTTCTTTTGTATAGATTAATGTAAAGTTGTCTGACACATTTCTTGTTGTAATATCATGAGTTATGTTATTTCGGAATTGGTCTGCCATCATCATCATCATCATCATCATCGTTTAACGTCCGCTTTCCATGCTAGCATGGGTTGGACGATTTGACTGAGGACTGGTGAAACCGGATGGCAACACCAGGCTCCAGTCTAATTTGGCAGAGTTTCTACAGCTGGATGCCCTTCCTAACGCCAACCACTCAGAGAGTGTAGTGGGTGCTTTTACGTGTCACCCGCACGAAAACGGCCACGCTCGAAATGGTGTCTTTTATGTGCCACCCGCACAAGCCAGTCCAGGGGCACTGGCAACGATCTCGCTCGAAAATCCTACGGGAGCCAGTCAGGCGGTACTGGCAACGGCCACGCTCAAAATGGTGCATCTCATGTGCCACCCGCACAAGAACCAGTCCATCATTTATAATTAATTATTTTCCTTCAAAGTCTTTTCTTTTTGAAAAAATATTTTTCAAAAGTTCTTCTGTAACACGCAGTTCAGTCATTTGGACTAATATTAATGAAATTCCATTTTCATTAAGTTTATCTTTTTTTTTTTCTCCTTGAGCAATAAAATGAGTGACAAATGAATACAAAGTACCAATCATATATATACTTTCCTGGAAATCTCTCGTCTGATAGCAACATCGTTTAAGAAAAATCACAAAAGGCATATCTGTGTGGTTATGAAGTTTGCTTCACAACCATTGGTTTCAATGTGGTACCTAATGTCACTGCTTTCTACTATAGTCCCAGACCAACCAATGACTTGTGAGTGAAGTTGGCAGACAGAAACTCTGTGGAAGCCCGTCATATATGTGTGTGTGTGTGTGTGTGTGTATCTGTGCCCTCCCACCATCCCGTGTTTGGTTTGCTTACGTCCCATAACTTAGCAGTTCATCTGCAGAGCTACCAGGCTTAAAAACAAACAAGCACTAGTGTTGATTTGTTTGACTAAATCGCTTGAAAGCAGCGCCATCATGACTGAAACAGTTAAAAGATACAAGATAAGAAATGCTCCGTCTTGTTTTCTCACCAATGAAGGCCACACCCAACTTCTCACATCACCTGAACCTACTTTTCCCTATGATTTTTACCAGCACAAACTATCACATGTCTCAGATCTTTGACGATCTGAGACATGTGCTGTCCTTTTTCATAAAATGCGGAAGGACATACTAGATTATGACAGTCCTAGATAATTCTAGAACCGTGGACCATTCAGCATTAGAATGTTCCTTTTGATCATAGATCTGCCTAATCAACCACATCCTCCTCGGTTTTCAATTTCTCCATCATATACAAAAGGTTACTAGGAGGCGCAATGGCCCAGTGGTTAGGGCAGTTGACTTGCGGTCATAGGATTGCGGTTTCGATTCCCAGACCAGGCGTTGTGAGTGTTTATTGAGCAAAAACACCTAAAGCTCCACGAGGCTCCGGCAGGGGATGGTGGCAAACCCTGCTGTACTCTTCCACCACAACTTTCTCTTACTCTTACTTCCTGTTTCTGTTGTGCCTGTAGCTGAATATCCCTGAGAACTACGTTAAGGGTACACGTGTCTGTGGAGTGCTCAGCCACTTGCAAGTTAATTTCATGAGCAGGCTGTTCCGTTGATCGGATCAACTGGAACATCGTAAGCGACGGAGTGCCAACAACAACAAAAGGTTATATGAGTTGGCAACAGATGAGTAAGCAGACTACACAAAAGCTTGGCTTGTTACTATGGAAACAGGCACCGATATGTCTGTGGCTTTCGATTGGCTAAAACCACCCAAAATTTGCAAACTTTAAAAGCTATTAACGTTTTATTTATTACTTTAAGGCAAAAATGAATTCCATTTCCATAATTAACATACAAAACTACATCAATACATCAAATTTGAAATCAGTTGGAGCAAAATTGGAAGAATTGAAAAGTGAAAGCCAAAAAGAAAAGATCCCATGTCTCTATCTTTTTAATTTGTTGTTGTTTTCATTTTTTTTTTTGCCAGGTTAGTCCGATGATCAAAGACATTCCAATCATAATCATTAGTTCTTTTATTGGGTATTACATAATATCAAGTACTTTATTATTCCGTCTACCTATACAAAGGAACACCTCAACAGGCTTCGTTTCACAAAAAAAATTCCATTCTTTATCTTTTTACAATCATTGGACGGCAGTTATGCTGAACCTGCCACCTGACTATGATTCGGACTCTCTCAACTTTAACAACAACAACAACAACAACAGTGCTGAATTAATTTTTACTCCCCAAAACAATGCAACAGTACAAAATGATGATGTAATACTTGCAATGTAAATATTTCAGACAGGTAAGGAATAAATAATGAAAAATCAGAAGTTACTCATTTTTCCCCACCCATTGCCCAATACCATATTTTAACATGTATAAACTATCTTTTTTGTCAAAAAGTAGGTTTAAAAAATATTGGAGTTTCTTATACACGGACAGTATTAAAATGACTTGCAAAACCTTTTTTCCAAATTTTAAGCCCCAAAAGTTTCTTTATATAAGAGGGTTTCTTATACACTTTAAAATACAGAGGGTTGGGGGCAAAATTCATTCAGTTTCTGCCTACCAAAATCCACTCACAAGGCCCGAAGCTAGAGTAGAAGGTACCCGCCCAAATGAGTCTGAACCCTGAACCATGAGGTTGAGAGCAACCTTCTTTATTTCATAAATATTTTCCATAAAGGCATTACAAAGAGGGGACGAACAAGGACAGACAAACATAAAAGGGGTGAAGTAGCTGTATCGATTAAATATTTACAAATTTAAATACACAATAAAAATTATTTACAATGTTCGATTGAAGTATTGCTTATTACAGACGCAATCTGTAATGGCTTTCCTGAAGGATAGGCATCCGACCACCAGGGTAGACCCCTTGCTTTTTCTTTCCCTTGTTTTTGGCTCCCACTTACCTGGTGCCAAACACTCCCAGCTTCCTAGCCACGGGCTTCCATCTTGTTATGAATCTGTCTCGTGACAGAGCAACTTTCTTACCATACAGCCACGCCTATGCTTATTATGAAGATTTATATGTAATATATATCTACACATACATACTGACACACATTACATTCATATCAACAAAATGAAACCTGAATTTTTTTAAAAAGATTATGTTGTGCCAGTATGTATGACAGCACGCTCGTCATCCCCCCACCCCACCCATTTATTGCTGATACAGTGATTTGCACCATCTTAAATTTCTTTTTATTTTCTATTTTTAAAAAGTCTCATTTTTTGTTTTTTGGCTTTCTTTAATTTCTTTTTTCTAAACCTATTCCATTTTCATGGTTTCTTTTCTTCTGAGACAGTCTGTTTGTTGCCATGGGCACTATGCAGTTTCGATCGCCGCTTGTTTGGACATTGGACTAATTTCATTGGTTAAAGTTATATAACTTTAAATGGCTCTGTCTTGTTGATTATTAACTTTTCTACAAATATGGACGTGATAAAGACAAAAATTGTAAATTTACTTTATACATCGCAGGTTAATAACTCTCCTGTGCCTAATGAGATCTAGCTAAATTTTCCGTATCAAGTAAAACAACTGTAGATTCCACACAGTTGCTCGAAGCTCGACCTGCTAGAAATAGAAGCATACTACTTATCTCTCATTTTATTTTAATAGCCATTACTAGTTTTATCATGTATAATATAATTACTGTTATCTATTTTTTTTCTTTTATCTCTTTCAGTCATTAGACTGCGGCCATGCTGGGGCATCACCTTGAACTTTTAGTCACCCACTTCGACATGCCCAGCATCCCCTTGTGCGGTGGGGGATTACCGTCCACGTTGAAAACCTCTGACGCAGAAAAAAATAAAAATGAGTGATATACTATTAGTTATTGCGATTTGGTTTTGAATCCCAGAATATATTCTTCCTCCTAACAAAATACAGGTGTGTAGTGAGAATTGCGAATACACCCATACTTAATAGAAACAACGAATGTTAACAATATGTCTTCAAAGATTATTTTAACCAATTGACGAATATATTTGTGTAGGCACGAGGGATAGTATTTCTAGAGGAAGAGAACTAACATGACGAAAGGTTGACTGATTTGTTTAAACATTGTAAAATGATACGTATAAGCTTTGATTGTTTACGAGTAGATCCGAATTAAAATAAATTACGTTGCATATACAGTATCAAGTATATTTACACAAGAGTGCTCCCACCCAAATTTGTTTCCTCCTAATTTTCAGAAAAATGAGTATTTTCAGATGAAATTTTCTACAAATACCTTTCAGATAGTGTTGATTACAATTAGAGAGGAATTTAATGTGAAAAATAATGGAGGAAAAAAAAAAAAAGAAAAAAAACACGTACATTACTTGACACACATCACGTAGTATTTTTCAAAATGTTGAGTATCATTTTGTAGATATATATGTGATCTGCGTTAGCGTATGTGTGTGCGCGCCCACCAATATTTTTTTAATTTTTTGTTTTTCGCATTAAATTCCGATATAACGGCAATCTAAACCATCTGAAAGGTATTTGTAGGGAATTTCATTCAACATACAATGTTTCTACCTTAAAGTTGTGAAGAAACAAAGTCGTGATGGAGCACACTTGTGTAGTTATGGCTAATAAATTGTTTTAGTGTCTGGTGCTCTTTCCAAAAGCTATGGCTTCAACATTTTAACTTCTTTGGTTTTGTATTTTTAAACATTTACATTCAGCGATTTACAATTCCGTTTGAAAAACTAAAATTTAGTGGTTTGGTCGATTATATTGCCCTCCAGTACTCGACCGGTGTTTTGTTTTATTATCCATGGAGAACAAAAGGCAAAGGTGACCTTGTCGGGATCTGAACTCAGAACTGAACGAACTTGAACAAATATTTCCAGACATTTTGTTCGACGATAATAATAATAATAATACCCTGATGCAGTACCAGGCAGTGGCTCTCATGGCTTCTGATCTTAATTGATTGGAAGTGTTATCATGTACATTGTTTTGTCTTGGTATAAAAGATGGGCTACAGAAAATATTTTGCTCAATACCACAGATTTGCTTGTCAGTTGTTTGACCTTAATCAGCTGAGCATGTCCCTTAGTGACTGACGATATGTGCATCTCTGATCATGAGCAGAAGTAGTTGGGGAGCATCATAGCCAAGTGTTGAGAGGAATTCTTTAGGGTTTGAATAATTCACCTTTGGAAACATGGCTCAACATCTTTAAACAAACCTTATTCAGGGACCTTTTGAGCGGGATGGGCTACTCGACCCGAAGAAAATTCTAACTGGGCCCCACCTGTGAGGTCATGCGCTGTTTATCGTGATGAGATCATCATGTCGCGCACATATGGTTGCGATGCATGTGCCTGGTGTACCTTTATCAGACGGGTAGTTATGATGGGTATAATGGGCTTCGTATATTTTACCCCAGTGTCACTTTGATGGCATGCACTGCTCTCTCACTCAATAATAATAATTATTATTATTATAATCCTTTCTACTGTAGGCACAAAGTCTGAAATTTTGGGGTTGGGGACTAGTCAAATACATTGACTCCAGTACGTAGCTGGTATTCAATTTATCGACCCCGAAAGGATGAAAGGTAAAGTCAACCTCCGCGGAATTTGAACGAACGTAGCGACGGGTGAAATACCGCTAAGCATTTCGTCCAGCGCTCTAAACGATTCTGCCAGCTCGCCGCCTAAATAATAATAATAATAATAATAATAATAATAATAATTATTATTATTATAATTTTAAAAAAATTTCTTTATTGCCCACAAAGGACTAAACATAGAGTGGACAAACAAGAACAAAGGGATTCAATCGGTTACATCGACCCCAGTGCGTAACTGGTACTTATTTAATCGACCCCGAAAGGATGAAAAGCAAAGTCGACCTCGGCGGAATTTGAACTCAGAACGTAGCGGCAGACGAAATACCGCTAAGCATTCGCTCTGCGTGCTAACCATTCGCTCTGCGTGCTAACCATTCTGCCAGCTCGCCGAATCCTTTCTATTATAGGCCCAAGGCCTGAATTTTTGTGGGAGGGGACTAGTCAATTATATCGACTCTAGTGTTTCACTGGTACTTAATTTATGAGCCCCGAAAAGATGAAATGCAAAGTTAGCACGGCGGAACTGGAAGTCAAAATGCAAAGAGCTGCCAGAAATACCATTAAGCACTATATTGACGACCTAATGATTCTGCTAGATTATTGTGCGTATTGTTTTCTGTGACAATAACAGTGATAATGAAAAAAGTGATCTGGAAAAATTCAATGTCCAAAACGATATATAAATACATAATTATAGCATTTCAATAAATAACAGGAGAAAAAAAAATATTTGATAGAAAAGAAAATAGCTCTTACCAACAACAGCAAAGCTCTATGGCGAAGAAACACTCCACTTAAAATGTATAATAAAAGTAATCATAAGTTTAGCAATCAACGTAGGTGCGTCTATAATAGTTATCAGCTTTGTATAGAAGTGGGTAGTTCAAACAGAGCTTCACACAAAAACTGAATATGTGCTGCAAACATGACTGTGGACTGATAAAGAAGTTCTGTAACTTAAAATATGTCAACGAAAAAAAAAAAATAATAGAGTAATTAGACCTGTTATTCTTGTTAAATGTCTTTATTATCTCCACTGCTCAGTCGCATTTCCATCAATCTAACCTTCGTTCTACATACTTGACCCAATCTGTTTGCATTTTTTATGCAAATATATTCACTTTCGGCTTTCTTTCTACATAGGGCGTCCGATAGTTTTTTTTATACAAGTTACACAGGTATTTCTTTTATTCATGATTTCATACACCTTTGTTATGGTGTTGAATATCTTTAATTGACAAGTTTATGGATATGTTTTTTTTTTTCATTTTTGACTGGAAATTATTAACGTCTAAAAACCATTGTGCTGTTGAGAAGTTTCATTTCTAGGCATGTAGTACATTCACCTCTGTTGCTCGAGAGAGCTGAATACATACATACATACATACACTGTTGGCACTCCGTCGCTTACGACGTCGTGGGTTCCAGTTGATCCGATCAACGGAACAGCCTGCTCGTGAAATTAACGTGCAAGTGGCTGAGCACTCCACAGACACGTGTACCCTTAACGTAGTTCTCGGGGATATTCAGCGTGACACAGTGTGACAAGGCTGACCCTTTGAATTACAGGCACAACAGAAACAGGAAGTAAGAGTGAGAGAAAGTTGTGGTGAAAGAGTATAGCAGGGTTCACCACCATCCCCTGCCGGAGCCACGTGGTGCTTTAGGTGTTTTCGCTCAATAAACACTCACAACGCCCGGTCTGGGAAGCGAAACCGCGAGTCCGTTGCCCTAACCACTGGGCCATTGCGCCTCCACACATACATACATACATACATACATACACACACATGTCAAAAAAATATTGCTGGAACTTAAAAATTCAAACAGTTGCCAAGTTAAAACACAACCGGCCAGATATCGTTGTGTGGGGGCGCAAAGAAAAGATATGTTCCGTTGTGGAAATTAGTTTCCCTCTGGACATGAATAGGATTTAAAAAATACAAAAGAAAGAGGACGTCTATGGCCCATTGATAAGTAGTTTCCAAATCCGGTACCCAAGGTATACTTTCGGCTTCATACCCATTGCTATTTGAGCAACAGGATACATACCAACCTGTCTGGAGCAAATTATGGCTAAACTTGAGATCTTAGGGAGAGAACGCAATTCCTTAATTCATATGCTACAAACGATCACGATATCTGGGACTATTAAACCTGCAAGATCCTCTGAAGAATTAAAGAATGGTGATTAAGAAAAGATACTTTCCTTCACAACCTTGCATCCAAATCGGTGGCCGATCAAAATTTACTCTGGAACTGAAAAGAGAAAGAGAACATGCATACATACATAACACACACACACACACACACACACACACACACACACACACACACACTCACACACATATGCATACATACATACATACATACATACATGCATACATACATACATACATACATACATACATACATACACACACACACATATATATATATATATATATGTGTGTGTATGTGGATCAAAACAGTTTGATTCAAATTCCTTGGTACATTACGTTTCAAACCGTGATGCTAATCCTCAGCCATTGAAAATTTGGCTGAGAATTAGCATCACACTTTGAAACTTAAAGTACCAAGGAATTTGAATCAAACTGTTTTGATCCATAGATGCAACTCCCAATAAATGTGTTGAATGCCCTTCTTTCGTTTGTCTACTCACTCGTATGTACATGTGTGTGTGTATGTATGTATGTGTGTGTGTGTGTACGTGTCTGTGTATGTGCGCGCGCGCGCATGTGCATGTGTGTCATTTAGTTTTATTTCTAGATTATTTACCAATGGGCAGTCTGTTTCTAACCTAGATCCAAGACTCTTCCATTGGAACTTTAAACAACATTTACAAGTATTGGTGCACTATTTGGAGTCAATGCATGTGCATATTTGTATGTTTTATTTTATGTATGTATTCTCATGCACATAGTTGCATTGTCTTGACGTACATATCTACTTAAATGCTAAACTTTCGGTGATGGTGAAGCGCATTCGAAACGGAATCATTGGGTTGGCTTCACGACCAAGCTACAAAAGTTTCACACGATCGGCCGATTAACCGACCAATCAGTATCAAGCCATTGCGTGGTTCAACTTTCTAAATCTTTCTCATTGAGCCCTATATAAAGGTCGCTTTTAATGATAACCCCAGACTGTCAGGACCTCCGTTTGACGTTTCTATTCTCATTTCATCACCAGCCATTGGCAGAGAGAAGGTGCAGATTTTGTGGCCATGAATATAGCGCGATTACCAGTTGTAGTGGGCTAGCCGCAATTACTGTACCAGCTAAACTGTTGTATATTCTAGTAGTATGTGTCTCTTTGCGTGTAATTGTTGCTCTTAGTTTTTGTCAAAAGACCAACACAAAAAACACTATGTGCAAGAAATAAAGCTTCTGTTAATTGTTCATGAGTGTTGCTAATTACTTCTATACACAGTCCAAGAAATATATTTTTACTCATCAGCACCTACCACGACTACCACAATGACAATACTCACAATGGATTGTATCTGTAATCTTCTAATTAGCTTTCTACTTTTGAGAACTCTAACTTGTTAAGATTGGTACTGAGGTAGTTTTTTATGTATCCTCATACCCCAATGATCGTGGGTAGAAATCTGAGCTTGTAATCGGAGTATAGTAGTTGTCAATTTCTCCATAGTTCAGCGTATACATAGTTTCTCTTCTTTATACCAAATCACTATGTCTAGTCTGTTCTGTTTGCATTTTATTGAGGTTTTCGCAGGAACATTCCACCAATACATTTTCATATTATGAATGGTTATGGTCTGTACCACTGTGGGTTCCTACTGCTTTGACCTCACGATTATCCTTCTGACGGATCTCACTGTGCGGTGTCTTGACAACATGTCTCATCGGTAGATAACGCGATGACATTTTCGGTCAACTGTTTATGATGTGGGTAATATTTTTGGCATTGACTTCACAGAGTTTGCATCAGTTATCACATTCCTTTTTGTGCATCAGGAACTTGGTTGGAATTTCGTGTTCCTGCATTGTTAACGCATACCTTTCAAAGTGAAAGCTAGTGATCTTGTTAGTCCCTAATAGACTGCTTTGATTATCATTGTTGCTGTAATCCTGAAGCTTTCTACTAAAATACCCATGTATTGTTTTTCTGCTAGGAAGCGCTTAACCTTTCATCTAATGATTTCTTTGGGGGATGTATTCAAGGTATAGATGATATATGAAAATTGTAATTTACTGTGCACTTCCAACTGGTGAGGTCAGCACATGTCGCCACTCTTCCACCGCCCTAGAGTTGTCAATGGAGGAAATGACAAATGAGATCATCCTAAAGAGACATTTGCACGTCATTAGATTATAGTGATAAATGCTTATCTGAGTCTCTGTACCTGGTGACATACCAAAGCACAGCTGAATAGTAATCACGTGAACCTGTAGGTTTTATATTAGTGTGTCCCTCTCTCCTAAAATGTCGCTGTGACAACCAGGTAGTTTTACTGAGAGCCTTGACACAAGGGTATGCCCTGACACAAGGATATTTCTGTGTCTCCGCGCTCAAATGGCTTGCCATCACTTATGCTAGTTAACCCATAGCCGGGACTCTGACAGATGCTACTACTCAGTCAGAGTACACGTGAAAACAATAGCGACTAAGAGGTTGTTCCACACAATTCAAAAGCTTGGATCTTGTTCAAAACGGGGGCACCAGTTTTCATTTATGTTTTATGTAGTGTTTTTGGTACCGAAAGACTTTCAAACTTCGTATACTTATCTATTTTGTGTTATAGAACAGAAAAAAATTTTTATATTCGTATTTATTTCATGTAAAAAATTGTCTTATTTCGATAATTTCTACTAACCACTGACGTCTATTCAGTTGAAAACAGTTAGCACTGTAACGGTGTATATCGTATTAATCCCCTAACCCTAACCCTAACCCTAACTAGACTGTTAACCCTAACCCTAACCCTAACCCTAACCCTAACCCTAAAACTAACCCTAACTCTAGAATCCAAACTCTAAAATTGTTACACACATAGATACGCACAGCGTAATTTATTATATAAACAATATATGCGTATAAATTACGATTAAACCGGATGAAATATGTCACAGGGAATAACATTTTTATGACCGCCAAGCAGTAACTCTATTCAGCTGAATAGACGTCAGTGATTGGTTGAAATTACAGAAATACGACAACTTTAACATGGAATAACTTGCGATGTACATTTTTTTGTTAAGAAGACTAAGAATAAAAGATGTTTTATATGACACATTCTACCAGTGTCCCAAGTTTCAAAGTGTTTCGTTAGTGTTTCGTTAAGAAAATACTGGTGCCCCCGTTTTGAAATAGATCGAAAAGCTTTTACCGGATGAATGTATGTATACACGTGTATATATTCGTAAATACATACATACATACATACATAGACGTGCACTTGCACACGCACGCGCGCGCGCACATAGAGCTAGCAAGCTTGATAGATAACGAGAGAGAAAGAGAGGGGGGAAGGAGAGAGAGAGAGAGAAAAAGAACATTCTATGTTAATCCGGATGTCAGATAAACTGGATGAAATCTAAGTTAAGAAGACTAGTGTTGAATTTCACTGTTGTCTTTGAATATCAATGTTGTAAGAGAGGGTTTTGTGTGTGCTAGGTGAACAATACCAAGTCCAGTCACTTATTTAATCATGGGACGTAATGGGCTCATATGTCAACATATATGCTCGGGCTAGTGTTTTATTAGTCAGGGGAAGATGTCACGCCTCAGTTATTAGATGATTTCAAATTGTTTGTACTTCCCCAAAATTTCTGACATGATGTTCAGATGAGGTCATGTTTATGCAGTTTCCGACGATTTTCAGCTGTGCAAAGAGCACATTTGTTGCTTCTGTTTTTGTAACGTTTCGATCTTTCTATAATTTTCGAATTCATATTTGTTGTTAGGATTTTCTTTTAATTAGTGAATGTGTAATTTCTCTTTTCGATACGACTAAAAGAAGACGTACTTCTGTAAATTATTATATCGAATGTTCCTTTTCCCGTGTCTGTTTATCGTTTATAGCTTCTGCATTGATATTCCTGAGTGAGAATATAATCTCATTTTTGTTGGGGGTGTATAACACGTTAGTCGTACAACAGTAGCTTAATTCAATATTGTATCTGCAAAACAGCTTTCTATATTTATTGACGGTAGAGAGATAGAGAAAGAGAGAGGGAGGAGGCGTTTATTAAAATTTTTTTCTTATTTTGAAGAACAAATTATAAATACTTGTATTGATATTATTGATAAGTTCTTTCAAACCAGGAAGGGATAATATAATTCTGCGTTAATATAAATGAGTTACCCATTAGGCATTCTAAAAGTTTAAATCTGTGAAATTCGGTTTCATTGAACGCTGATAGCTCTGAATACCATATCTTCAGAATTGTTCAGAAGTATTACCCTGTCACTTTTGCGTTACTCGCGGTATTAACCAACGTGTGCAATATTCTCGTTGATTCTCAAGTATTCCTAACATTCATATGATAAAGATGATAATGCCATTGAAATCCATAATCCTTTCCTGGTCGATAACGTGTTGCCCTATTTTGTATTTTGATGTAAATATTTCTCGAGTACATCAACAAAAAGGTATGAGTGGCGTTACGCGTTCGTTTATCTGTAGATCCAGAGCCATACTAAAACCCATTAGAGGCCTTAACCCCATAAAAGATTTTGATGCTCCCAGATATATATAATTCAAAATATAAACAGTATTAAACCATAAAATATTTTTTTTATTTTTCAAAATGAAACAAAACTAACAGTAAGATGGAAAATAATGTGGTTAACCAATGTGGTTAATGTCTACAACTTGATCTGGAAACAAAAATCAGAAAAAAATAGTGGAACGGGTGTAACAAAATGTGTAGGAAACGAATATGAAAAAAAAATGCGCACAAAGCAACGGGAGGGTGGGGAGAGGACCTCGGAAAATTCACATGATCCGTGTTTTTCCGTCATAACTTTTGGGAAAATGAGTTTTTTTTCAATGAAATTTTATAGAAATATTTTTCAAACGGTATACATTACGATTATAAAGAAATTTATGGGAGGAATCTTTCCCAAGGGGACCTCAGAAAAATCTTTCCCAAGAGGACCTCGGAAAATTCAAAAGATCCGATTTTTTACTTGTAACTTTTAGGAAAATGGGGTTTTTCTCAATGAAATGTTATATAAATATCTTCTAAACGGCATACATTACGATTATAAAGTAATTTGTGGGGAAAATTTTGAGGTGGCAAGAGGACTTTCGGAAAATTCCCAAGATCCGAATTTTTCTTCGTTATATTCCGAAATCACATTCAACTTTCTACAGATACCCTAGCGTAGTACTACTACTACACTACGTAGAGTTTATTTCTACCCACTTTCAATAATTTTTGATGTTTTGGCTTCAATTTTGTTTCATTTTATCTTCAATTATTTTTACGCCATTTTTAACCCTTCCGTCGTTTTTCTCATTCATTCGTTATTACTTTCTCTTTATCCCCCCCTCTCTCTCTCTCTCTCTCTCTCTCTCTCTCCCTCTCTCTCTCTCTCTCTCTATATATATATATATAGAGAGAGAGAGAGAGAGAGAGAGAGCGAGAGAGAGAGAGAGAGAGAGAGAGCGAGAGAGAGAGAGAGAGAGAGAGAGAGAGAGAGAGAGAGATACATATATACATAGACACTTACATCTATATATATACATATATACTTTATTGAAAAGCAGCAAAAATATCACAAAAACTGTTACTCAGAGTTTCACGTTTCCGTTCGTCGGACAGTTTTGTTTAGAATGGAACAGAAATTAGATTATAAAATTATAACCTTATCACCTTTTGTGATATTTTTGTTGCTTTTCAATAAAGCATATTACTCTACCCCTGGTATTCGAATACTATTTTTTCCACCTTGTTTCGCATTTATGTGCTTACTCTGGTACATACATATATATACATAAATATGTACACACATGTATATATACACACACACATATATATATATACATATATACACACATACATATATATACACATACACACACTCAAATACATACATATATATATATACAGTTATGAGGGAAAAACTTAGATCATGTAAATTTTTATACTTTTACTTTATTTATATTTTTAAAATCTTCTCCAATTTTTTTTTAACTTGCCAAAGTCTTTGATTAGATCCTCAAAATTAATCTTACACAACACATCTACTCCTATACTTAGTGGAAATAAGACACTCTGAATACTATTTTAGCAAGTTTAAAGTAATTTCTTTTGTGCGATACACCATTGCTTATTTCTGTGGTGTCCCACTTCCTTTGGTACCCTAAGCAGGTGCTTATTTTGCCAAATGGTTAATCCAGCGCTGTGTAGATTTTATCATATAACCTTTCTACAAGACTGAGAAGGTATTTACTACTACGACGAAAAATTTTGGAGATACTATGTCACATTGAGATATTCCTGTTGACAGCCTAATTTTGTAAGAGACTGATGTGGTAAATTCAATTCTTATCGACAGCTCTGCGGACCAATTTGTTGTTAGCACTTATGTATGTATGTATGTATGTATGGCAAAAATACTCATAACCCTAACTCTAAAACCCGAACCCTAACCCTAAAATCCTAAAGCTAAAACCAGTACAAACGCACGAGCGATGTCATAAATAACAGTACCACCGATAGTTGTTGACAAACAACGGCACTAATTTAATTCAAGGGAAAAGATCCCATTACACCGCTAGAACGCGTTGTTTACATTCCACAGCAGTACTTGTTTTCACCTCAATAGACGTCAGTGATTGGTTGAAATTACCGAAATACCACAACTTTTAACATGAAATAACTTCGAATATAAAAATTGTTCTCTGTTCTATAAGACAAAAACAAAGTTTTAAAGTGTTTCGGTAGAAAACACACTAAATAAAACGTAAATAAAAAGTAGCGCCCGCCAAATCAGAAAGATCCAGAAATGTTATTTACATATATTTATTCGACAGGTAGTTAAAGAGACAATATCAACTCTAGTGATAGTGACAAGGTTGACTCGCTGGTTAGTAGTTAATAGTTAATAGGGTTGTCAGTCAGTAGAGAGTAAAGGAGTAAAGAGTGCACGGTGTTGACTAGAAAGGAAGAAAAGATAAAGGTGACATCGTCTTTCTTGTGGCCGAAAGCTTCTGTTAGTACGTCGAGCTAAGACCGAAGAGAAGTGTAACGGTTATAAAAAATGTTAATGTCGGAGATTACCAATGTAACAGGTTATAGATTGAACGATAAAGATGATCAACATTTTTTATAAGAAATATTTATTTACCGTTACTTTCTATGTTGCCATACCACGACGGGTAGGCCAGTGTAATAGTATATAAACATGCAAGGTTAAGAATTTCGGCCTGTATCTGTATGTACCTTTTTCATGGTAGTAATTATATATAGAGAGAGATGGTAGGGTTATAGAGAAAAGGAATTGCTAGCTCGTATGCCTGCTTGTGTCCATGGCTTCAGATGCCCAGTCGCCACCACCAGCGACCAAGCTGTTGAGGCGTCACCGCTGGTGACTAAAGAGAGAAAGAGGAAGTTTGTTTGGGGTGTCCTGTTTTTATAGCCATGAAGCAGGGCAGTGAGTGCAAAGGATTTAGCTTGTTTATCTCTATTCTAGATGGAGTAGAAGAGGTCAGAAAAGGGTCAAGTGGTGGAGACACCGATTCGAAAACCGTTGTTCCACCGCGGAAAAAGTTCTGACGCAGTGTTGATTCCAATTTGTGTATAGTGGATCGAATCCACTTCACGCCTGCCAAATTCTTACAGAAGTGTTATTCTTGGTCATAGCTGACGCAGAAGAGCGTGTTGCTCCTTAGTCTGCTGACACAAAAAAGAGGAAGAGATAGGAAGTGTTCTTTGTTATAAAGACTATGGTCAGTAATGTAGGTCAAACCCTAAGTAAAGGATTGACGTTTCCTTGACCAGCACAGGTCTTTGGGAATCAAGTGCTTCCTCATCAATCATCTGGTGTGGAGAGGATTTCCTGCTCGTTTTGACAAGCAACAAGCGGGTGGATTTGGTTTCAAATCTCAGGCAGGGCTAAGCAAGGTCTCTGCATATGTAAAATATATATGAAAAAAAAAGGCGGTGAGCTGGCAAAAACGTTAGCGGTATTTCGTCTGTCTTTATGTTCTGAGTTCAAATTTCGTACTGGGTCGATCTAATCGACTGGCCTCCTCCCCAAAAATTTCGGACCTTGTGCCTAGAGTAATATATATCCGTATTCCCGAGCGTCATACTAATACATCCTTTTGTTGTTTACACCACCTGTTCTCGTCTGTTGTTGTTTTTTTCGTACATTCTCTCCCATATATATATATATATATATATATATATATATATATATATATATATTTATATATATATATACACACACACACATACACATATATATGAAAAATACTAAGACAATTGATGAAAAATATCTACAATAAAATTCTTGTAGCGTAAACTCCCGTGAAATTCCTCTCTCCTTTATTAGATATACATACATCCGAGCGTAGCAGATAACAGCTAACCTACGGCCTCTGTTTGGATCCCGTTGTGTCCACCACTCTGATTGATTGGTATTGGCGCAATTTGTCTCTTACTCTGTCACGCCAATATGCAACCTAACCAATCGCAGCCTCCAAATAAATCACGTGAGACAGTCTGTTCTAAACCCCAATTTGAGCCTACTGTGACTTATAAAGCTCAACTTCTCCTTGTCTCGAAGTCTTTTGGTTCCATACCTTCTAAAGTCTAGCCACCGACCACACGACACTGCCAGTTCCAGCGACGACGCCAGACAACACCCGTCCAACATCTTTACGTACATAGCACCAGCAACACTGCACAGGTTCTAACATAGCGCTGTTCGTGAGTTACATCACCATGGTCAACAGCAAACATACAATCCACACAGATGCATGTAAATATATCAATAAATCTTACATAAGCCTTCTACTCTGTTGTGTCTCTTCTCTTTTCCAACTGGCATATATGTATTATTTCAGCCTTCTGATATGAGTCGTTTAGATGGTCACACTGCACGCACCACGGATCACGATCTATAACGTTGACCATGACCATCTATATTCTAATTGATGAATATAAAATTTTTCAGAAAAATAGTAATAAAAAAAAAACAGTGATATACACAAACAAAACGTGCGGGTGAAGTGAATCTTGTAGTATGAAGAACCAACACAACTTGCGGTTGTCATGGTTACTAGCTGTTAATGCCACGCTCTCTGTTGATTGGCAAAACTTACACAAATTTTCCAAACTTTAATTCCAAACAACATCAGATTATTTAATTTACGAGATAAAGTAATTAGTTGAGCGTAATCACCATTCAGAACTGCATCGATACACCAAATTTGAGACAATCTGAGCAAAATTAAAGGGGACTGAAACAGACTAGATCTTAAATCTTCATGAATCTATTTCATACATACTTCATATTTTCTCCCCACACATTGAAAGAGAATTGAACGCAGTTCATCTCTTCAGAACAATAAAAATACTTAAACGCAATGACACTCTCTGACCTATATTTCAACTAAAGACATCAAGTGACATGTCTACTAAAAAGTTGGGCAACATTGTCAAGTAAGACACATCTGAAAAATACGAAATAAGGTCATCAGAAAGATTTTACATTTGAAATCAACAACTTAGGCAACGCCTCTTAAACGTAGAAAGTCTGTATATATACGTCATAGAAACAATAGAAACCATGATAAATAATATCAACGAACACTCAAGTATATATAGCCAGCAACGACAAAGGCTAACATGCTGAAGAAATTATTATTGTTCTATGCTACAGACATACCTATTTGCTCTCCACGAGGTAAATCAAACAGAAAGCAAACGACATTACACCAAAGTTAAATTAACATAAATAATTCATAACAAAAACAAAAACAGTAAAATGCTTTTTATCAATTGTTATGTCGTGAATTTGACTATCTTGTCGCCCATAATGTTTTGACGACACTATAGTGCAGATTGGGTGTAGAATTGTATTACCCAAATAAATATTTGGATATGGTTATCTATACATATATAAACGCAAGTTGTCTGTTTGGATGTCTGTTTTTGTCAAATTGCCGTCTACATTCGTTAACGAATTTTCGTGAAATTTTGCAAACATATTAATGTAGCATCCAGTTTGTTACTAGGTTCATTGAAGTTTAATGAAAATCTATAATTGGATGGCTAGGGCCCCTAGAATGGGTCCACATATGTAATCAATATATTTTCCTTTAACAGCCAAGGGAAATATCCCATTCATTTTCTTTTGATCATCCTAAACGCTTCCAAGCTTAAAGTTAATGGTCAAGGAATGGAATTTGACAACAAGTGGATCGTGCCCTACAACCTATTGCTGCCTAAAACATTGCAGGCCCATGTTAATGTCGAGTCATGCAACTCTATAAAAAGTATTAAATCTGCATGTAAATACATCAATAGGGGCTCAGACATGGCAGTTTTTGGACTTGAACAAGAGGGCATGTAGGCAGATGAAGTTTAGCAATATAAGTTGAGCAGGTATATTTCCTTTAACGAGGGCTTCGAAATCCACGAGCGGCATCCAACAGTGGTGAATTTACCTGTACATCTTGAAAATGGGGAGCGTGTATATTTCACAGAAGGCAATACTCGAAACGTAGTTGTGAATCCACCAGAAACCACTTTGACAGCTTTCTTCAAACTATGCCGATGTAATCTGTTTGCCTGAACACTGTTGTATGTTAAGGTTCCCGTGTACTATATCTGGGAACACAATAGATCGAACAGATGCAAACAAGGAGCACGCGTTGAGGGCTGGGAAGAACATGCTGTCTTCAGAAGTGGAGCTATCGGGCGGTTGTACACTGTACACTCTATTTAGCAGGTGTGCTTCTTTCTGCGTCTACTGCTGACACTGAAGGAGGCAGCAGTCAGCAGAGCACCAAGTCAACTGTGCCAGCTATTTTCTATCATGTTGATGACATGTGACTTGGGTGAGCCTCTCAAGCTTTGGGCGACCTACAAAACCAGCGTGGAAGAGGACATCCTACAAAGGATTCAAAGGCAAACCTCAGCGGAAATTGTCACGTTCAATAACGCCATTTACAATGAGGCATTATTTGACTTGGACACCCGAGTGCAAGCTATGGGAGGTTAAGGCATTGCCACATTTAGCCTGCCTCAACCGGAGCAAACAATCTCGCAATTGAGTACCTGCGAGAAATCAGTTATGACATCGAGGAAATGACGGCGAACATAGCTGATAACGAACACAAACTGATGGAGGACCAACTTGGTGTTTATAAGACCATTATTTCGAGCATTGAAAGTGAAAGAGGAAATCTTTTCTTTCTGGATGCTCCTGGTGGAACTGGCAATACATTTGTTATCAACCTTCTTCTTGCTAAACTGCGCCAAATGAAACACATTACCATAGCAGTGGCATCAAGTGGAATAGCTGCAACTCTGCTAAGTGGTGGCCGCACTGTTTCAAACTCCCTTTGGACCTGTCCAAGAAAGAGAAGGCAAACTGCAATATCGGTCGTGGTTATATAAAAGGCAAACTTCTGAGTGAATGCAAGTTGATCATCTGGGATGAGGCGACAATGAGCCATAAGGTTTCCTTTGAAGCTCTTGACATGGCACTTCAGGATCTGAGACACAACATCAGGCTCATGGGAGGAACCACAGTCTTGCTTGCAGGAGACTTTAGACAAACCTTTCCCGTCGTTTTAAAGGGGACAAGAGTTGATGAGGTAAATGCCAGCATAAAGTCGTCTTACCTATGGAGCAGTGTGCAAAAGCTGAGACTCACAACCAATATGAGACTGCAGCTCAATGGTGATGATGTAGACAGAACCTATTCAAAGCAACTGTTGGACGTCAGTAATGGCACTTCGGTTGGCGAGAAGGGTGGCTGGGTAAGCTTGCCTTTTGGACATATGGTATCTGATTTAAAGGAACTAATGAATAAGGTGTCTCCATACCTGAGGAATCAGTCTACAGACTACAACTGGCTGAAAACCCGTGCCATTTTAGTTCCAAAGAATGTGGCGGTTGATGATTTGAACTTCAGACTTCAGGAATAGTTGCCAGGTGAGCGTCACGTCTACAATTACATGGACACTGTACTCAACATTGATGAAGCTGTGAATTATCCAGTTGAATTCTTGAATATTATAACACCACCTGGCCTCCTACCTCAAGATTGGGGAACCAGTTATGCTGCTTCGAAATCTCGATCCACCAAAGCTTTGCAATGGCACACAACTTATAAAGAAGATGATGCTAACAGTCATGGTGACAACAATTTTGACTGGTAAAGCAAGCGGCGAGCCTGTATTCATTCCTAGAATTCCAATTATTCCCTCGGATATGCCTTTCCAGTACAAGCACCTGCAATTCCCGTTGAAACAGAGTTTTGCAATGAGCATTAACAAGGCCTAGGGGCAATCCTTGGATGTGGTAGGTCTGAACTTTGCGGAACCAGTTTTCTCCCATGGCCGACTTTATGTGGGATGCTCAAGCGTTGGCAATCCTAATCATTTGTTTATTTATGCCCCACAAGGAAAAATCAAAAATGTCGTTTATCAAGAAGTTCTGCAAACTTAATAAGATTCACCAAATCATCAGGTAGTTATTATTTAACTGTGCTATTTGTAAGTGTTGTAAATATATTGATAATCTGATAGGCGTAGGAGTGGCTGTGTGGCAAGTAGCTTGCTTACCAACCACATGGCTCCAGGTTTAGTCCCACTGCGTGGTACCTTGGGCAAGTGTCTTCTACTATAGCCTTGGGCCGACCAAAGCCTTGTGAGTGGATTTGGTAGACAGAAACTAAAAGAAGCCCGTCGTATATATGTATATATATATGTATGTGTCTGTATTTGTCCGCCCTAGCATTGCTTGACAACCGATGCTGGTGTGTTTATGTCCCCGTCACTTAGCGGTTCGGCAAAAGAGACCGATAAAATAAGTACTAGGCTTACAAAGAATAAGTCCTGGGGTCGATTTGCTCGACTAAAGGCGGTGCTCCAGCATGGCCACAGTCAAATGACTGAAACAAGTAAAAGAGTAATCTACATGTTATCTTATTTTAAAATCTATATTCAAATTTATTTGTATGTCGACTGTAAAACTAAATGTCAGTCTGTTTCTACATTCATTGTAAAGCTATTGCAACACTAATGCCCCTAAGGGTTATATTCTCTGGGAACGCACAAAAGCCCATTTCAGAGTAATTTACTCTGAATTGTTATTATATCCTATCCGATTAACCTCTTACGTAATATGCTACACGATTTTGGTATACATACCTTATTGGTATTTCCTCCTAAGTTCTATGTACTCTGGGAACGCATTAAAGCACTTTTCGGGGCTACTTTATTTGAATTCTTATTGTCGGGTAATTAATTTCATGTTATTATGTAACTGACCTCACGATTTTGGTATTCATAACTTAATGGGTTTCCCTAAATACAAGATCCTATGTAAGACAGTTCGGTATTCCCTGTAAATGTACAAAAACCGTTTTAAGGGCTACATATTTTGTATTATTGTTATTGGATTAATGAAACAATTGTAAGAACGGAACCAAGGGATAAACCCCGCTTTTGCGAGAATTACCGAGTACGTTAGCTAGTCTAGAATAACCTTCGCAGTTATGCTTTCTAGCGTAAATGGAGGTGTTATATGGACTGTTAGATATGTAATTCGTCTGACGTTCTGTGTGTCATGTGGTTCGTCTGAGTTCATTGTTTCATTGTTGTTGTCTTGTGGGAGTGTCGTAGTAAAATGTCATTGATAGATATATGGCGGACATGACTTTTGTTTATTCATAACGAACATTGGGTGAGTGCGTTCTTTGTATGTAATTGAACAATAAATGTAATAATTAAATTGTATAACTCGTTGTGTTATCTCTACGAGTCACCCGAGGGAAACATAACAGAGTTTATTGGCGTCGCCGATAGGACCGATAGGATACATGCTTACTTTACCGTAAAATTATTCATCGTAATAACAATGGCTGAAAAACAGACAGTAGAACTTATTAAATTGTTTAGGGAACAAATGGACAAGCAAATGCAACAACATCAGAGAGATATGGACGCTCTGTTAAAACTGCTTGGTGCTCGACAAGTTGAAGGCGATTCTAGTGGCTATTTTTCAGCTGCTTCAACAACAGTGTCGATTCCACCATTTGCTGCATTTGATTCAGCGACAGAACTATGGCCTGATTACTGGTCAAGATTCCGTACGTTTGTGGCTGCTAATGCTGTACCTGAAAAACGCATGGCACAAGTGTTCCTGACCAATCAGACCGCTACTGTTTACAAGCAACTTGCTAATCTGGCTACCCAACAAAATCCGCCTAAAGATATCAACAACTTTATAATGGACGAAATCGTTGACTTCATGAAGGAACAGTTCGACCCTAAACTTTTCATTGTGAGAGAGCGTTTCAAGTTTTGGAGTGATATGCAGCGGAAGCCAGGCGAAACTCTCCAGGAGCTGGCAGCACGTATACGCCAGGATGCAGCTACCTGTGATTTTCCAGCGATCACCAACCCACAGGATGAAGCTCTGAGACAGAGATTCATATGTTCGGTTAACAATGAAGCGGTTCTGAAGGCGCTTTTTAAGATAAAAGACTCAGAACTAGATTTTGCCCGTGCTGTCCAGGTTGCCATTGAGACTGAAGACGCAGCAAAGGTTGCAAAAGAAACTGTATACAGTTCCAAAACCAAGCAGGTGTACAAGGTCCAGCAGAACAGGAAAAAACAACATCAGCAACGCAATGGCCATTCACAAACTCCCGTGAAAAGAATCACAAAAGCTGAGCTAGTCAAGGCGATCCTAGGTGAAGTTTCCCGAGACACTCACAGTTTAATTGTGCCAGTAACAATCCAGAACAGACTGTTCACAATGGAATTGGACACTGCTACTACAGGCAATTTTGTTTCCTTGTCAGTCTGGAAACAACTTGGAAGACCAAAGCTGCAAGATGTCAAGCATCGCTATGAATCTGCCAGCAAGCACAACCTGCCTGTTCTAGGAACTTTCATGGGCCAAACCAAGGATCCAACAACTGGTAAGCAGGATCTTATACCTTACATAGTCACCAAGATCTCTGATCTTAATTTGCTGGGTCGGAATGCTATCCAGACTCTGGGCATTTCCGTAGACACTGCTCTAGGTTTGAAAAGCATAGACAGCCAAGCTAAGAGGGAAGGTGCACAAGGGATGTATCCAAAGACCTCAAGCGAGCCCTATGTTTCCCTGCAGCAAGATTGTCACAACATGTGTGATGAAGTTCCAGATCTTTTCAAGCAAGAATTGGGATGTCTCAAGAACTTTGAACTGGAAGTGAAGTTCAAATCGGACGCAACACCAGTCTTTCACAAGGCACGTCCGGTCCCATTTGCTCTTCGTGATGACCTGGCCAAAGGTTACGAAGAAGGCATCGCCAAGGGAATCTGGAAGCCTGTTCAATTCAATGAATACGGAACGCCAGTGGTACCGATTCGTAAAGCACACGCTTCAAGCAACCTGAAGCCCAAACTACGGATTTGTGGTGACTACTCTGTGGGAATTAATGACCAACTTGCTGATCACCGTCATCCAATGCCACTCCCTGCTGAACTGATGCAGAAACTCGGAGGTGGATTCAGATATACAAAGATAGACCTTGCTGATGCCTATAATCAGATCAAGCTGGCTCCAGAAAGTCAACGCAGACTCACACTCAGCACTCACCGTGGAGTACTCCTGCAACAACGACTCCCTTTCGGAATCAAGTCAGCACTTGGTTACTTTCAGGAGATCATGGAAAACCTGACCCATGATCTACCTGGAGTGGCCGTCTTCCAGGATGACATGCTCGTCAGTGGGAAAGATGCAAACAGTCACTTAAACAACCTAAAATGTCTGCTCACACGTCTAAGCGACAATGAACTCAGACGAACCACATGACACACGGAACGTCAGACGAATTACATATCTAACAGTCCATATAACACCTCCCCACTGAAATTGATGCTACACAAGAAGTATCGATCATGCCAAGTAAATTCCAGGTTGTACTAGGCAGTTATATATATGGGAGAATATACAAATAATAACAACAGACGAGGACAGGTGGTGTAAATAACAAAAGTATATATTAGTATGACGCTCGGGAATACGGAAAGTCTTTGACGTTTCGAGCTACGCTCTTCAACAGAAAGAATACGGAGACAAGGAGAAAAACACGGAGAAAAAAAATTGAATAGTGTTCAGTCAACGGTCAATCATAATAATGGGGAAATATATATATATATATATATATATATATATATATATATATATATATATATATATATTCTTTTACCTGTTTCAGTCATTTGACTGCGGCCATGCTGGAGCACACACACATACTTGTATGTGTGCGTATATGTTTTTGTGAATATCACTCTGTGTGTGTGTGTGTGTTAATCACATGCATATGCATATATATATATATATATATATATATATATATATATATATATATATATATATATATATATATATATATATATATATATATACATATGCATACGCATGTGATTATGCATATGCATGTGATTAACACACACACACACGCACACACACACGCACACACACACACATATATTACAGATCCGTGATAGAAAATTCAACAAAAAAAGAGTACTCCATCTGGTGAGAGATAAATACTATTTATTCAAAGGTCACAATGCATGTATTAAAGCGCTACTAAAAGTTGACCGTGCTACCAGGAGATGGTCACGGGGAATGGTTCCTTTAGCACTTCGCACGGTCGACACAAATAAAAAACACGAAAGGAGTTTAAATGAGTGTAAGTGCCAAAAAAGGAGAAGAGAGACACAACCGGTAGAAGGTTTTATTGATATGTCAACTTGCATGTCTGTGTGTTTGAGTGCAACATAATAAACACAATAATAGACAGGCCGTCATGCAAACAAAATGTATGTGTATACAATCATGTGTATGTGTGTGCGAGAAATACAGAGCATAGAAGATAGTCTAGAAGGACGTTGAAAGTCCCGACACAAGGATAGTAAATACCAGTTCGTATTCAAGGTACACAGTGGTTGAGGTGCTGTAACAAGAAGTTGTGGCGGCAAGGCAGAGCCGAAGAGACACATGTCATGAGAAGTTGAGGCTTCAATGCTGCGGCCGGTTACTTGGTACAGGAGTTCTCGCAGGTTGTATTCGCTGTTAACCATGGTGAAACAATTCACAAACAGTGAGGTGATAGAACCTGTGTGGGTGCTGTTGGTTGTGTGTACGTAGAGACGGCGGCGTAAATGCTAAGAAGCTGGAGGCGACGAAGATAGAGTGTCCTGAATGCTGAACGAAGTGTTGAAACTCCATGAAGCTGCTGTCGTGTCGTCGCTAGAACTGGCTGTGTTCTCTGTGGCCAGCGGCTAGACCTCAGAAGGTCTAGAGCCAGACTGACAATCATGACGGTGAACAGCTAGCTATTTATAAGATACTATCGGCTCAAACAGGGATTCAGAAAAACTGAAGGTACCTTATCTGAAGGCAGCGATTGGTTGGGTTGCACCCTGGCGCGAAATAGAACAAGAGACAAAAATGCGCCAATACCAACCAATCAGAGTGGTGGACACAACAGGGTCCAAAGATGTGGCCGAATGCTAGCTGTTATCCGCTACGCTCGCATCCATGTATATGTAACAGAGAGAAGGAGAGAGAGAGAGAAAAGAAAATACGCTACAATTTCATATGTTCAGAAACTCAAACATATTCTTCAGGCGCAAACCACATATAACGAACTAAAGATCTCGCTGGGTTTAATAATCTACAAGTAGGATCATCATGAAAACTGGGCTAGTAGCTATTTAGAAATATTAATATTAAAATTAGGGAAATTACTGGGCTTCAACAGTGGAATAACAGTTTAACTGTAATAGATTGGTTTAGGAACATCAAAAATAAGAATAAGACTAAATTTACCCAGTTTGATATTATAGACGTTTAACTCCTTCTTTCTTTTTTTCTTTCTCTCTTTCTGTCTATCTTTCTGTCTTTCTTTCTTTGTTTCTTTGTTTCTTTGTTTGTTTCTTTCTTTCTATAAAATATGCGTGTGTATATAGGTGTATACCTATGTAAACATGTAAGTTGTGTGAGTGTGTGTGTGTGTGTGTGTGTGTGTGTGTGTGTGTATGCGTACGTGCGTGCGCGCGCGTGCGCGCGTGAGCTTTTATTTCGAAAGCCAGAAATGTCTTTTACCATAGTTGAAGCAGGAATGTCAATTATTTCGATGATCTTGATGGCGATTGGTTTGGTGATTCCTCAAACTACGCCGGCCCAAAGAGTAAATATCCGGAGGGCACGAAAGGTGGCACTAGATGTCATGCGGACGAAATTAGCGTAATATCCCAGACTGTTCAAGGCATGAAGAGAAAGACGGATACATGAATAGAGACCAGTGAAAATCGGATTGAAGGTGAATAATAGAAAAACAGAAATCGGGAAAATTCAAATTGATGAAGCTGACGCTATCATAATCGAAAATCACATGTTTAACGAAGTAGAAATTGTCCACATAACTAGGGAACCGCGCTGTCCGTAATTAGCGGTACAGAAGAGAACGTCTAAGCGTGACTTGATAAACGAATCAATCTTTCACCTTCACCGTTTTAAAGTCTATCTGGAAGACAAAGTCTCTGTTAAAAGTTGCTATATGGTGGCAAGTTCAAGGTGAATGAATATCCCCAGAAAGCTTTAAACATTCATGAATAGATGCCTCAGAAACACTCTAAATATTAGATATCCAGATATTACAAGCGATAAAGGCTCTTGAGCTAAAGCCATGCAAGAACCCATCGGCTGACAAATAGTAAATCCATACATCAAAAAGACCCGAAAGCAAGCCCTGTATTTGAATAGAGATATTCAAATTACAAAGCAAGCCTTTTATAGGAGTCTCTCTAATCTAACCTTTTTTTCCTCTGTCTCGATCTTCTACTCCTTTACATTATCACTCACGCTATCTCTTCCCCTTTTAAGCTTTCTTCCATTCAACCTAGAGGCCGGTAAAGAGGTCAATATTGATTCCTGGTGGTGTTGGTTTTCGTAGCTACCCAAGGAGTTGACATTCAGACTACATCAATAAAATATGGTTGAACTTTTATTGATTGTTATATATTTTGTCAAGTACTTTCATTGAATTTCTTTTAAATATTTCTTGTCAAAAAGTAGTAATGACATAAAAAAAAACCCAAAGTAATAGTTGTTTTTAAATCAATTTTTCTTTTATTAATTATACTTTTTAAGTTTATTTCAGAAATTTACATGATGAGAGTCGATAAGTTATCAAAGATTCTATGAAGTGGTGTATGATATAAAAAATTTACCGACGTCTGATCCAACCCTATATTTCACCGTCCGTTTCCCTCACTATTGACTATGCCCGCTTTCTATTTTCACTTTCCACCTATCTGTTTAGCCATTTAATCTACTTCTCTTTAAATGTTTATTGCCTTTCTTCCATCTCCCACAACAGTCACGGTTTTCTCTTTTCGTCTTTACACATTTCTACAACATGGCAGAAGTGTTTAAAAGAAAAATGGTGACACATGACAGGATCTTTTATACATCTAGATTCATATTTAGGATACCTTGTGAGAATATTAAATCGACTCCAGTACTTGACTGGTGATTTATTCTCTCGACACCGGAAGGATGAAAAACAAAGCTAGCTTCGGAAGGATCTAAAACCAGAAAGTAAATAGCCATAACTAATACCACAAAATAGTTTTTCGACATTAGCTTACTATTAAAAGTCTTTTCGATTTCTTGAATAATGCTTCCATAAAAAAAGACCAACAAAAAAGAAAAACACAGAAAGAATTGGAGAGGTTCATAATAGTTGTCATAGTGAATGGTACCATATATCGAACCAACCAAAAATAAAATTTGTAAACAATACTTAAAATTAAAAAGAAAACTCGTTAAGTAGCATCCAATAGTTTGGATAATGATCCTAATTTTGTGTGCAGTTTGAGGGAACACGATAATGATTTTCCTTGATAAACAATACTCTTCTATTGATTTCATATCCTCCTCCTCTGTCTGTCTGTCTGTCTCTCCGTTTCTCCTTCGCTCTTTCTTTCTCTACCTATTTGTTCAGACATAACTGCTAAAATATCGATTCCTTTTTATTACATTATAGTGTTCAAGTTGAGGTGCTTGATATTTTGCTTTAATAACAGCGGTGAACAATTTACTTGTGAACAACGTAATGTATTGTCAATTCGGTCTGTTGTTTCGTTCAGTTTTATTCTGTGGACCTGATGTTTGCCATTCGTCATTTTATTTTTCAATCATTAACCAAGGCAACACCAGTTACTTACTAATAATACATAAAACAACACAATCAACTCGCATATTTCAATATTTATTTTGCGTGCGGTTCGAGGGAATACGATAATGACCTCCCTTGATAACAAAGCTCTTCTATTGATTTCTTGTTTTCTTTCTCTCCCTTTCTATTTCACTTCTTGTACTCTGTCATGACAGAATGTATCATAGAATTAAGACTGTAACTCGAAAAATTTTTTGTTCATGTCGTTACGTAAATTGATTCCTGTCCAATTTTAGTTCAAACATTTAGCCAATGCCAGTAACTCTATCTGATGTAACTCTTAAATTCGTCATTAATTATCATAAATGACGGATTCATGATGGAGGCTCTACGCAATCGTTCGACCTGCTAGTAATAGCAGTCTAAACTTACCTCAAATCACACCCTATATCTACAAAATAAAAAAAACTAAAAAAAATTATCTATTGAATGTTAGCCTTAGAGCAGTGACTCTCAACCGGGGTCCATAAGGCCCTTGAGGGTCTATATAAAATTTTTGGTGGCCCACACAACAAAATGGTAAATTGTAGATCCACAATAGTATTTTAAGGGTCCCTGAAAAAATTTTGTTTTCGGTACACGTATTGGTATGTATTGCAAGAAACTGTTAGGTTTCTTTATCTAATATTTTACATATATCAACCTACACAAGCTAATGTGTGGAAGAAAAAAATAGGAATTTTGAAAAAAAGTTTCCATAAAGCTAGTTTTTAAACATCGAATGGCTATGGGGGTCCACCCGAATAAAATATTAATCAAAGGGTCCTAGACGAAATGGTTGCAGCTCGATTGACTTTAATCTTAGATTTGTTTAATCAGAGCTAACTTGGAGCTAGTCAACATCTTGATTGCAAATGTAAGCCTTTCATTGCTGGCTAAAATACGACCTGTGAACATCTGCCAGTAGTTCGATTCTGTTGTTTAATTCACATGGAGTTTTCAATGCTGTCTAGCTTTTTTAAGGTATCACTAATTCTTTAGGGTTCCAGATTTAACTCTACATTTCTTTAGAGTAAAGGTCGACTTGAGTGGGGCTGACCAAAGCTGTTCAACAATGTCAGCAAAAGCTTATACTTTGCATTTTGCAAAAAGCACCTAAAAAATAACCAGATACAAGCAATTTTTTCACGTTAAGTCATCAAACATGAGTGATTTCAGATAGCATTTGATCTGAGCAATATGGATAAGCGTTTTCTCGTTTAGCCCTAAATCGACCAATGCATTGTGAATGAAATTTAATTAACAGAAACTCTGTGAAAGCCTTTGTATATATTTGAAGAATCGCTTATAAACAAATACTATAAGGCATACTATTCCAATCTCTTACGCTCTGCCAATTCACCGTCTTTGATTGCGAATGGAGATTAATTATCCTTAGGTATCTTCA
Source organism: Octopus bimaculoides (assembly GCF_046866305.1). NCBI lineage: Eukaryota > Metazoa > Mollusca > Cephalopoda > Octopoda > Octopodidae > Octopus > Octopus bimaculoides. The sequence goes on from NC_142933.1 coordinate 78,470,843, forward strand.
TAAGGCGACGAGCAGGCGGAATTGTTAACGCGTCGGGCAAAATGCTTAGCATTTCGTCCGTCTTTACGTTCTGAATTCAAATTCCGTCGAGGTCGGCTTTGCCTTTCATCCTTTGGGGTCGATAAAATAAATACTAGTTGAGTACTGGAGTCAATGTAATCGAATTAGCCCCGCCCCGTAAATTGCTAGCCTCGTGCCAAAAATTTGAGATCGATATTTCTTGCGACTCTTTATGTTTTGAATTTAAATCCCATCGAGGTCGATTTTGCCTTTCATCCTTTCGAAGTCGACAAAATAAAGTACCAGCCTTGTACTGGGATCGAAGTAAACGACTTATCTCTTCTCCTCAAAAATTTCTGGCCTTGTGCTAAATGCCAAAATTCGAAAGATATCTTTTGCTAAGTTTTGATCAATAACAAATTACTTTTTTTATTTATAATAATTATGCATGCATATTTTATCCAACCCTTATAATTAAACACGATATAGATTAATCTATTATACAAAATAGACGAAAAGTGGTTCATTATTTCAGTTATGGGATGGGAGTGGACGCGGGTTGACTTTTTGAAGGACTAAGTAAGATAATATGACATCATATTGAATGTTGTCAAGTGTAACGCTCAACTCGGCCGCTGCATTCCTATGCATTGGAGAGAAGAGAGGAACGAACTAACCATTTACATTTCATTTGTTACAGTTATCATGAAATCATATTGCCTTACAAGTATTCTTTGTTATATGTTAGATTAGTGGTTTCCAGTCTTTTGGGGGTGCATTTCCCTTGAAAAAAAAAAAACTGATCCACAGTTCAAAAGTAACTATCTATCTATCTGTCTATCTATCTATCTATCTTATATATATATATATATATATATATATATATATATATATATATATATATATATATATATATATATATATATATATATATATATATATATATATATATATATATATATATATATATATATATATATATATATATAATCGTTGAAAATTAATTTTGCAATGGTAAAGATTGATTTGATACACAATAATATGGTAAACGATAGTTGATACACAGTAGGATGGATGTAATCTGTTTATAACGATTGGTTCTTCGTTGATTGCCATTATGTAAAGATGAAAAAACAGTGATTGAAGTTGTGAAGAAAATATTAATTTTTACCGTTACATTATACAATACATTGCCTCGACGTGCAGGTGATAAAATCCTAGAGCAAGCGAAGTGAAAAAGTTAATTTCGGCCCGTATGTTCTTATTGTAGTAGTATGTTCTTATTGTAGTTGTAAACCATAGCGAGAGATATGATAATGTGCAGAGAAGAGAAAGTGAGTTAGTGAAAGTGAGAGAGTGTGGGAAGTTGGGTCTCGCATATTCGCTGATTCTAAACTTCTTTCTTTTTCCCTCTTGCCATTTGTCTACCTGCTTGTGACCATGATTCTAGTGGTCGGTTCACTAACTGATGTCAGCTCTCTTTCAACTCACGAGTTGTCACCAACTGACTGACTAAGTTGTCACCAAGTGACTAACTGAGTTGATACCAAGTGACAAACTGATTTTTGCTTGGGGTTCTTGCTTTTATAACTACCCAGAAGGGTAGACAAATCGTTGAGAACAATGGATTTCGTTTGTGGTACTTATTATCTCTATTCTAGCTTTTGGTGGTCTATAAGAGGTTAGAAAGGGTCAAATGGTGAAGACATTATTTCGGCCTAGCTAAGGCAATCTGGCAAATGTAAAACTGTTGTCACAGAAAAACTATTGTTCTACCATTAAAAAAGTTCTGTTGAACTGTTACTTGAAATTTGGCTATAGTGGATCAAATCCACTTCATGACTGCAAGATCCATTACATGTATATGTATAAATCTTACTTGTGCGCAACAAAATTATGAATATAGGGTGTGTGGTAAGAAGCTTGCTTCCGAATCACATTTTTCCAGGTTCAGTCCCACTGCGTGGCACCTTGGGCAAGTGTCTTTACTGTAGCCTTGGGCTGACTAAAGCCTTGTGAGTGGATTCGGTAGACGGAAACTGAGAAAAGCTCGTATATATATGTGTGTGTATATATATATATATATATATATATATATATATATATATATATATATATATTTACCTGTATGTGTGTGTGTGTGCGTGCGTGTGTGCTTGTATGTCTTTGTGTCTATGTTTGTCCCATC